>NW_020175199.1:2024113-2204745 GCF_003031525.2 Neophocaena asiaeorientalis asiaeorientalis
AGTCGTACAAAAAAAAAAAAAAAAAAGAAAAGAAAATTAAATGGCAAGTCACAAATGGGGAGAAAATATTTGAAAAAATATATGTTACAAAGGACTTGGACTCACAGTATACAAAGAAATCTTACAACTCAATAATAAGAAGACAACCAAATAAACAATGTGCAAGTGCTCTGAAACTGAACAAGTCCAGAAAAAGTTGTTTAACTTCATTGGTCACTAAGGAAATGCAAATTAAAACCACAATGATATACTACTACATACCCACCAGAAAAACTAAAGTTAAAAACAAGTGCTGCCAAAGATGTGGAACAACTGGAACACTCATAAAGCACATGTGGGAGCACAAAATGACACAGGGGAGTGGCAGTGAGTCAGAAAGGGCATCAGCCTAGATTCCTGAGGCACCACGTGGAACAAAGCCACAGCCAATCTAGAGTGGCCCAGCAAGGAAAATGAGAAATAAACCTCTGTTGCTAATATCCCCGGAGACTTTGAGACTTACACAAAATAACCTTACAAAAGCTGGTGAATATAGTTATATTTTGACTTGTATTTAGTGTTTCATTTCTTCCTCTTTTTTCTATGCAAAGATTTTGTTGTTGAATTTACTGAATCATAATTGGAAAGGCTCAATACTCTGTAATGAAGTATATGGGAAAAGAATCTAAAAAAGAGTGGATATATGCATGTGTATAACTGATTCACTTTGCTGTACACCTGAAACACAACGTTGTACATCAACTATACTCCAATAAAAATTAAAAAAAAGAAAATTTAAAAATAAATTACATTGGATAGTATCTTTAAAACAAGAGTATATAATAATACAAATGATAGGCAAACTTACCTTATTCCTATCTAAGTAAGAATTTATCCAGTGTTTCTCTTGTTAAGGATAAGTCTTGTAAGGACAAATTCATTTACTCTTATTTCAGAAAGTTTTTTTAAGTTAGAAATTGATGTTGAATTTTCAAATGTCTCTTAAACATCTAGGGAAACGTATGATATTGTTTCCTTAAATCTATTGATATACTGAATGACCCTAACGCCTTTTTAAATGTTGACCCATTCTTGTATTACTGTAATAAACCCAACTTGGTCAGGATTATTATATTGTAATGTGCTGTTTTATCTTAGGTTTTTGCATTGATATTTATGAATTAAATTATCTTTAGTTTTAATTGTTTCAGTTTCCAGCTTTATAGTTTCAATGTCATACTCACTTCATAAAAATAATTTGAATATTTTCCTTCTTTCAGTGTCCTCTGTGATGTTATTGTTATTTGTTATTTGCTTATCTCCTTGATTTGTATGTTTAGTGGGAGAATATGTATGGAGAAACCAGAATTTGCTAATGGCCATTATATAATGGGAAACTTGGAATTTTTGTCATTATAAAACCAGTGTATGCTTACTGAAGAAATCTTACAAAGTAAAAATGAGCACAAAGAAAAATACAATGTAATAATGTTAATAAAAGCAAGTCTTTTACCACTTTGAATAATCTTTTCACCAAATGATTAAAAAATGTAATAGTTGGGGGAGTGGCCAAGATGGAGGAGTAGAAAGACCCTGAGCGCACCTCCTCTCATGAGCACACCAAAGTTACAACTATCTGCACAACAAACATTGATGAAACAAAACCTGGAAGCTACCAGTGTGGAACCTTCTCTGGTAGGTTCCAAAGATCTTCTACAACTAAAGACATAAAGAAAGAACCACACAAGATGAGTATGAGGGGTGGACTAGTGATATAATCAAATCTCACACCCCCAGGACAGGGAAACCACAAAATGCAGAATAATTATACAGCAGGGGTTCTCCCACAGGAGTAAGAGTCCTGAGCTCCACAACAGGCTCCAGCTTGGGGGTCTGGCGCTGGGAAGATGAGCCCCCAGAACATAGCTTTGAAGGCCAGCGGGGCTTAATTGCAGGAGCCCCACAGGACTGGGGGAAATAAAGACTTTGCTCTTAAAATGGCACACACAAAATCCCATGCATACCAGGACCCAGGGCAAAAGCAGTAATTTGACAGGAGCCTGAGCCAGACCTACCTGCTGGTCTTGGAGAGTCTCCCAGAGAAGTGGGGCAAGGCTGTGACTCACCTTGGGGACAAAAACACTGGGGGCAGACATACTAAGGAACATTCAACTGTGTGAGCACTCCTGGCAGCTGCCATATTGGCTAATTAGTGCCAAAACCTGGCCCCACCCAACAGCCTGTAGGATCCAGTGCTGGGATACCTCAGGCCAAACAACTAACTGGTCAGGGACAAAGCTGCACCCAGCAGGAGACAGGCTCCATAAAGACCAAAGAGCCCACAGCTGCCTCTGGACATGCCTCTAAACACAGCCCAGCTCACCAGAGGGCCAAGACCCAGCTCCACCCACCAGTTGGTAGGTACCAGCCCCTCCCATGAGGAAGCCTGAACAAGCCTCTAGATCAACCTCACCCACCAGGGCCAGACACCAGAAGCAAGAGAACTATGCTCCAGACCCTACCCTGGGACAAGCTGGGCCCAGACCCTGGCACTACCCACTGGCAGGCAAACACAACATTTGGGACACCCCAGACCCCATACTCAACTGTGTCAGGAACTGCCCCCCACCCAATGATATGAAACAAGGTCTGGAATCCCTGGGCCCTGCAGCCAAATTTTAGGGACCAGCTCTGCCTGTGAGTAGTCTGGCACTAACCCCAGGATCTGGCTTCACCTGCTAGTGGGTGGGCAACAGCCCCAGAGTTTTGGGGACGCTGACTCTGCCCACCAGTGAGCCAGAACTAGACCAGGGGCACCCTGGGGTTCTACAGTCAGCTGCCTCATGACCAGGCCTCACTAACCAGCAACCTGTAGCAGTGCACAAGGCAGGGGCTGGCAACCAAGAAGACTAGGGGTCAACTAAGCCTATCAGACCACCCACAGAGTCCATCACAACAGAAGGACCCATGCAGCCCTCTTAGGCGGAATCGCTAGAGCATACAGCTTGGGTGATGAGAGGGGAGTGCACTGCCAGGATGCATAAGGGTCCCTCCTACAGAGGGCCGTTTCTCCAAGGTCAAGAAATGTAAATAACCTACCACATACATAATAATACAAATAGCATCTTAGACAAAATGAGGCAGCAGAGGAACATGTTCCAGACAGAGGAACAAGATAAAACCTGAGGAGAACTAAATGAAGTAGAGACAACTGACCCACTGGAGAAAAAGTTCAGAGAAATGATCATAAAGATGATGAAAGAATTGGGGAGAAGAATGGATGCATAGAGGGAAAAGAGAGACGTTTTTAACAAAGAGTTAGAAAATATGAAGAACAACCAAATGGAGCTGAAGAATATAATAACTGAAATGAAAAATATACTAGAGGGAATCAATAGTAGAGTAAATGATAGAGATGAATGGATCAGTGGCCTGGAAGACAGTAGTAGAAAAAATTGCTGCTGAACAGAAAAAAAAAAAAGAAAAGGAATGAGGACAGTTTAAGAGACCTCTGTATTCTCGTTATATGGGTCCCAGAAGAAGAAGAGAAAGACAAAGGGCCTGAGAAAATATTTGAAGAGATAATAGCTGACAACCTCCCTAACCTGGGAAAGGAAAGGGTGACTCAAGTCCAGAAAGCACAGAGTCCCACACAGGATTAACCCAAAGAGGAACACACTAAGACACAGTGTAATCAAAATGACAAAAATTAAGAATAAAGAGCAAATATTAAAAGCAGCAGGGGAAAATCAACAAATAACATACAAGGGAACTCCTATAAGGCTACCAGCTGATTTTTCAGGAGAAACTCTGCAAGCCAGAAGGGAGAGGCACAATATATTTAAAGTGATGGAAGGGGAAAACGTACAACCAAGAATACTCTACCCAACAAGGCTCTCCTTCAGAAATCAAAAGCTTTACAGACAAGCAAAAGCTAGAAGAATTCACCACCACCAAACCAGATTTTAAAAAAAAGTTAAAGTAACTTCTCTAGGCAAAAAAGAAAAGCCCACAATTAGAAACAAAATTATGCAGTGGAAATGCTTACTGGTAAAGGAAAACATACAGTAAATGTATGAAATCATCCACACACAAAGCTAGTAGGTAGGTTAAAAGACAAAAGTAGTAAAATCATCTGTATCTACAATGAGCAGTTAAGGGATATGCAAGATAATTAGTTACAAAATATGATTTAAAAAACAGTAATTGTGAAGGGAGGAGAGAACAAATGCAGGGTATTTAAAATGCACTTGAAATTAAGAGATCAGCAACTTAAAACAACCATGTATATATATATATAGACTGCTACACAAAAACCTCATGGTAACAGCACACCAAAAATCTATAATATATATACACACAAAAAAATGAAATGGAATCCAAACATAACACTAAATATAGTTATAAAATCACAAGAGAAGGGAACAAAAGAAGAAAGGGGTAAAAGACCTTCAAAAACAAATGCAAAACAATTAAGAAAATGGCAGTAAGAACATACAAATCAATAGTTACCTTAAATGTAAACAGAATACAAGCTACAATCAAAAGACACAGGCTGACTGAATGGATACAAAAATAAGACTGCCTAGAAGAGATTCTCTACAGATCTAGAGACACACACAGACTGAAAGTGAGTGGATAGAAAAAGGTATTCCACAAAAATGGAAAGCATAAGCTGGAGTAGCAATACTTATACCAGAAAAAAACATACTTTAAAATAAAGACTGTTACAAGAGACAAAGAGAAACACTACATAATGATCAAGGGATCAATCCAAGAAGAAGATATAACAATTATAAATACATATGCACCCAACATAGGAGCACCTCAACATATAAGGCAAATATTAACAAACATAAAAGGAGAAACTGACAGTAACACAGTAACAATAGGGGACTGTAACACCCCACTTACATTGATGAACATATTATTTAGACAGAAAACCAATAAGGAAACATAGGCCTTCAATAACACATTAGACCAAATGGACTTAACTGATATTTACAGAGCATTCCACCCAAAAGCAGCAGAATACTTATTCTTTTCAAGTGCACATGGAATATTCTCCAGGTTAGATCACCTGCTAGCACACAAAATAAGCCTCAGTAAATTTAAGAAAGTTGAAATCATACCAAGCATCTTTACCGACTGTACCGCTATGAGACTAGAAATCAACTACAAGAAAAAAAAAAAACTGCAAAAAGCACAAACAAGTGGAGGCTAAACAATACGCTACTGAACAACCAAAGGATCACTGAGGAACTCAAAGAGGAAATCAAAAATTAGCTAGAGACAAATGAGAACAAAAACATGACGAGCCAAAACCTATGAGATGCAACAAATACAGTTCTAAGAGGGAAGTTGATAGTGATATAAGCTTACTTCAGGAAACAAGAAAACTGATATGATACAATAACTGTATCCAAACAAACTGAATCCAACAATACAGTAAAAGCATCATACATCATGATCAAGTGGCATTTATCCCAGGGATGCAAAGAGTTTTCAATACCTGTAAATCAATTTAGGTGATGCACCACATTAACAAACTGAAGAAAACCGTATGATCATCTCAATAGATGCATAGAACGCTTTTGATAAAATCCAACTCCATTTATGATAAAAACACTCCAAAAAAGTGGGCATTAGAGGAAACATACCTCAACATAATAAAGGTCATATATGACAAGCCCACAGCTAACATCATACTCAGTTTTGAAAAGCTGAAAGATTCCCTCTAAGATCAGGAAAAAGGCATGGATGTCCACTCTCACTACTTTTATTTAACATAGTTTTGGAAGTCCTAGCCACGGCAATCAGTGATAAAGAAATAAAAGGAATCCAAATTGGAAAGGAAGAAGTAAAACAGTCACTGTCTGCAGAAGACATGATACTATACATGGAAAATCCTAAAGATGCCACCAGAAAACTACTAGAGCTCATCAATGGATTCAGGAAAGTTGCAGGATGCAAAATTAATACACAGAAATCTGTTGCGCTTCTATACACTAACAACAAAATATCAGAAAGGAAATTAAGCAAATAATCCCACATACCCTTGCATCAAAAAGAATGAATTACCTAGGAATAAACCTACCTAAGGAGGCAAAAGACCTGTACTCTGAAAACTGTAAGATGCTGATGAAAGAAACTGAAGATGACACAAACAGATGGAAAGATATACCATGTTCTTGGATTGGAAGAATTAATACTGTTAAAATGACCATACTACCTAAGGTAATCTACAGATTCAATGCAATCCCTATTATATTACCAACGGCATTTTTCACAGAACTAGAACAAAAAATTTTTAAATTTGTACGGAAGCAGAAAAGACTCTGAATAGTCAAAACATTCTTGAGAAAGAACAGATATGGAGGAACCACTCTCCTTGACTTCAGACTATACTACAGTCATTAGAACAGTAAGGTACTGGCACAAAAAGAGACACAAAGATCAGTGGAACAGGATAGAAAGCCCATAAATAAACCCATGTACCCATGGGCAATTAATCTAAAACAAAGGAGGCAAGAATATACAATGGAGAAAAGAGAGTCTCTTCAATGAGTGTTGCTGAGAAAACTGATCAGCTACATGTAAAAGAATGAAATTAGAACAGTCTCTAACACCAGATACAAAAATAAACTCAAAATGGATTAAAGACCTAAATGTAAGACCGGATGAGGAAAACACAGGTAGAACAATCTTTGACATAGACTGTAGCAATGTATTTTTGGATATGTCTCCTAGAGTAATGGAAACAAAAGCAAAAATAAACAAATGGATGCTAATTAAACTTAAAAGCTTTTGCACAACAAAGAAAACCATAAAATGAAAAGACAACCTACAAAATGGGAGAATATATTTGCAATGGATGCTACCGACAAGGGCTTAATTTCCAAAATATACAAACAGCTCATACAACTCAATTAAAAAAAAAAACAAAAAGAAAACCAACCCAATCAAAAAATGGGCAGAAGACCTAAGCAGACATTTCTCCAAAGAAGAAAAACAGATGGCCAACAGGCACATGCAAAGTTGCTCAACATCACTTATAATTAAAGAAATGCAAATCAAAACTACAATCAGGTATCACCTCACACCGGTCAGAATGGCCATCCTCAAAAAGTTTACAAATAATAAATGCTGGAGAGGGTGGGGGGAAAGGGAACCCTCCTACACTGTCAGTTAGAATGCAAATTGGTGCAGCCAGTATAGACAACGATATGGAGGTTCCTTAAGAAACTAAAATTAGAGTTACCATATGATCCAGTAATCCCACTCTTGGGCATATATCCAAAAAATACAAAAACTCTAATTCGAAAAGATACATACACCCAGTGATCATAACAGCATTCTTTACAATAGCCAAGACATGGAAGCAACCTAAATGTCTGTCAACAGATGAATGGATAAAGAAGATGTGGTATATATATATATACACACACACACACACCCATACATACATATATATATGTATACAAACACGCACATTTTGTATTCAAAATGGAATGTTACTCAGCCATAAAAAAGAATGAAATAATGCCATTCGCAGCAACATTAATGGACCTAGAGATTATCATATAAAGTGAAGTAAGACACACAGCAAAATATAAATATCACATGATATCACTTATATATGGAATCTAAAACAATAATACAGATGAACTGATTTATAAAACCGAGAAACAGAAACAGACTCACAGACATAGAAAACGAACTTATGATTGCCAAAGAGGAAAAGGGGGAGGTATAAATTAGGAATTTGGGATTAGTAGGTACACACTACTATATATAAAATACATAAACAACAAAAACCTACTGTATAGTACAGGGAACTATATTCAGTATATTTTAATACTGTATAATGGAAAAGAATCTGAAGTAGACTATATATATATATTTATATATATATAAAACTAAATCACTTCGCTGTACACCTGAAACATCATAAATCAGCTGTACTTCAATAAGAAAGCCAAAAATAAATAAAAGGATTCAAGAAGTAAAACAAAATATGTAATTAAAAAAATATACCTTAAATATCTCTTCTTTTAGTAGAATGTTGGCCTTCAAAACCTACCTTTCAATTTATCAATATATTTTATTTCTTTTATATTAAAATTAAAAAATTATTTTGCTATATATGGCTCTTCTAATAAGCTACTGATTCTATAATATTGGAAGAGTAAAAGGTAGCTCTTAAAAAAATAGGAATACCTCATTGTAGGTCAACCAGATGGGACTAACTTTAGTATTAGTCATGTGAACAATCAAAAATTGACTAAAATGAAGGCTATTATTTTGAGAGTAGAAAAAAATATTTTGAGTGTTTATTTTAATCTCCCACTTTAAATAAGTCACTTGTACATTCACTCAACTTATACCCTAGGTAATTATGTCTCAGATTCTTCTTTATTATTGTGTCTGACTGCCAAATTCAGGTACTTTTATGTTGATACTTGATTAGATAGATATTTCTAAATTGAAGTACAGTTGAGTTACAATTTTCATGTGTATAGCATAATGATTCAGTTATAGACACACACACATATATATTCATTTTCAGATTTTCCGTTATAGGTTATTATAAGATATTGAATATAGTTCCCTATGCTATACAGTAGGTCTTTGTTGTTTATCTATTTTATACATAGTAGTGTGTATCTGTTAATCCCAAACTCCTAATTTATCCCTCCCCTCCTTTCCCTTTTGGTAACCATAAGTTTGTTTTCTATGTCTGTGAGTCTGTTTCTGTTTTGTAAATAACTTCATTTGTGTCATATTTTAGATTCTACATATAAGTGATATCATATGATACTTGTCTTTCTGTCTGACTTACTTCACTTAACATGATAATCTCTAGGTCCATCCATGTTGCTGCAAATGGCATTTCATTCTTTTTTATGGCCAAATAATATTCCATTTTGTGTGTATGTGGGTGTATATATATATATATATACACACACACATATATATACTTATATACAAGTATATATATATACATATATATATATACACACACATATATATACTTATATACAAGTATATAATATATATACTTATATATTTTTTCTAAGACAGCAAAAAGTCCAGAGGAAAAGATTTGCTTTCTGTTTGTTTCCTGTTTCATTTTCTTCTATTTCTCTTTCTGTCTCTTTTTAACCTTCTGAGGGTTATTAGAACAGTTTTTAAGGATTCCCTCTTATTTACATTTATAGAATTTTTAGTTTCAATAGGGGTTGTCCTGGGTATAACAACATGCATATTTGATTTATCACAGTCTGCTATTGTCAGCATTTTACCACTTTGAGTAAAGTTTAGAAAGTTTACTTCCACTTAGGTCCTTTTACCCTCCCTACCTTTTAAATATCATTGTCTTAAGGATTTACTCCATATACTTTGAGTAGGATGACATTGTACTATAATTTTTGCTTTAATCATCAAAAATAAGAACCTCATGAGAAGTAGGATTTTCTATTACATTTTGACATATTTTTTCCCATTCTGATGTTATTTCCTCCTGAAGTTCAAAGCCTTCTATTACTATTTCCTCTCTGTTTAAGGAACTTCATTTAGTTATTCTTTTATGGTAGTTTTGCTAACAATAAATTCTCTTAGTTTTCCTTTTTCTGAGAATGTTTTTATTCCCCATTCATTTTTGATATTTTCACCAGATACAGACTTTGCAATTGAGTTCTTCTCTTTTAACACTTGAAAAATGTTATGTCACTTGCTTCTGGCCTCCATGGTTTTAGATAAGAAATGGGCTTTCATTTAAGTTGGTGTTTTCCTATAAGTAGTACGTGACTTGGTTTGGTGTTGCTTAATTGGTATTTGTGTCATATTCTTTAGAACTTACTAGTTAAGAGAATAGAGATAATGTAGAGATTTTCGGGAATGATATAAATTCTAAACCATGTAGGCAGAAGATACAAAATATGGTCAGTACTCATTCACTAAGAAACTCCTGTGTTATATTATTTTCCCTTTTGCGGGGAGAGCTCTACTTTCATGTTCCTGCATGAAAACATTTTGGTGGATGGGAGGTTACAGGAGAGCGGTGAGGTAAAGAGTGAGTAGTCTCAAAAAAATGGAGAATTGAGAAACCGAAAATGTCCCAAAGAGGTTCATGAATTTGCAGTCTAGAATGTATTCCTTTCTAATGTTTTTGTTCTCTTAACCATCTGTGTTTGAACTGGCCTAGGTCATCCTTGTTTCTGAGAGCAGATTTTCATCAAGAAGAATTGTGCCTTCTATTTAAGGTTTAAGAGCTCCCTCTCATTTAAAGAGTTATAGCAGAGGCAATGATGAGATGGTAAAAGCAAGGAAGATGTACAAATAAGATCCTGTTAACTTTCTTCTTGGGGATGCACACTCCAATTCCCATGACCTCTTTGAAATTCTCAACTGAGTTTGTTTAAAAATTCTTTTCTTCGGTTGTGTTCAATTTGCAAGCAGAATTTAGTGGCAATATAGAAGACAGGATGTATGACTGAAGAATAAAAAAAGGATTTTCATTCTTAGAAAACACTGTAGCAATAAAAGGCATTAGATATAGAGGAAATCAGGATGCGACTATAAGGCCCACTTCTAAAGATTCAGAAAGATTTAAGGCAGTGCAGAGTAGACTCAGGTAGAATTAACAAAAGGGCTTCTCAGAATCATCAGTGCATTGTGCTACAATTTTCTTATCCAAGGACCAAAGTATAAAAGGATCTATCTCAAAAAAGACTTACGGGTGAGGCTTTTGGAACATGGTGTAAATCCCAATTATATTCATAGGAAACACATAAAGGATTTAAGAAGGCTGTGTGAAAGAAAACTCTACCACTAGCTTGGACTTAAAGGGCCAGAAATGATTTATAAAAGGAGGGTCTCTGGGCTTTGAAATTTCTATGATGAGGAAGCAGAATAATAGATACTCAGGAATAAAAAATTATATATTTTTAATTTTTTTAATCAACTTTATGAGGATATATACATGCATATATATATACACACAGACACACATCTACATAAGCCCTATATACTATCTATATATACATATATACATACTTGTATATTCACTGAGTTTTGACAAATGTGTATACCCATGTAACTGCCACCATAATCAAGATGTAAAACATTTCCATTTTCCTAAAAAACTTATTTCACTAGTTAATCTCCATCCATTCCTGTGCTCATGTTACTACTGTTTCATTTATACCAATACTGATGAAATCTAACTTTTCTAGAGTATCATATGAATGGAAATAATAAATTTTATATAAACTTTCATAAAAATGGAATCATACGCTATTGACTGGCTTTGCCTGGCTTTTTAAAAAATCACTATGATGGGGGAGAGAAATCAAGATGGCAGGGTAGAAGGACGCAGAACTTACCTCCCCTAAATGAACACATCAAAAAATACATGTATATGCGGATCAATTCTTGCTGAAAACTAACTGGAGACTGGCAAAATGATTCCTGTACAACCAAAGTTGTAAGAAAGATCCACAGGGAAACTGGCAGGAAGGGAAGAGAAGTAATGAGGTCTGCGTACCCCTGGGAAGGGATTCAGAGGAAAATGGAAATTACATGGGTGGAGACCCTCCCTGGAGAGTGAGCCATTTGAGCCACATATTGGGTGCCCCAGCCCTGGGGTTCTATGAAAGGAAGTTGAACCCTTGTGACTGGTTGGAAGGCCAGTGGGACTAACAAGAGGGCTGTGGGAAGCCTGGACACTGCTCATGAGGAGCACGTGAATGCTTGCCTGCTCCCAAAGCAGGGCAGAGGGGGTTGACTGAAATTGAAACTGTGCAGGTGGCTGACTTATTTCCCATGACCTATCTGGTGCAAGACCTAGCCTGAGCTGACCACCTGCTCTAGCACTGCTTGCCTTGTGTGACAGGTTCAAACTGGAGTGATGGCTGCCACAGCCAAAGAAAACGCTTGGCTGGCTGTGCAATGCTGAGGCAGCTCAGACCCTAAGCGGCATCTGAACAGGGAGGGGGAAGCCATTACTGGTGACTGCATAAATGTCACACTAGAGGCAGTCCAGATCTTTGACAGAGCCTAGACTGCCACAGCCCATGCCCTGCCCTTTGCTGAATACCCACATCTGGCCCTCTTGCTCTAGCAATACTCCCCTCTGGGGCAAGGGTGCCTGTGCTAGGAGGAGAAGAGCACACAGTTAAAGGGAACTGAGTCAGCTTACACCCAACCCTCAGGCCTTCTGCTCCAGCAACTTGGGCCTGCCCCCTGCCCACCCCCTGCACAGGGTGGTGATGGCCACTGAGTTGTGGGGATGCCTGGCCTCACACCTGGCTCTGGTCCTATCCCCTCAATCTCCAGCACCACCTCTTACCAAGGTGACAGCTGCCAGCACACCCTGAGAAAAGACGTTACTCGTGTTCAATTCAAATTCAGCTGTCCCACCAAAGCCAGTGGGCACATGCAGACTGTCTAGAGATGCTCCCACATAAGGATCCCACTTCAAGACCACCATAGTTAACTATTTCACCTAATTTCATAGAGACAGAGAAACAGGAGCAAAATGAGAAAGCAGAGAAATTTGTCTTAACTGAAAGAGCAAGAAAAAAAACCACTGGAAAAACAACTCATGAAAGAGAAATAAACAATTTACCAGATAAAGAATTAAAAACATTAGTAATAAGAATTGTAAGTGAATTAAGAAAAAGAATAGATGAACACAGTAAGAATTTTAACAAGGAACAAGAAAATATAAGAAAGAACCAATCAGAACTAAAGGATACAATAACTGAAATGAAAAACACACAGAAGGAATGAAGAGCAGACTAGGTGATTTGAAGAATGCATAAGTGATCTAAAAGACAGAATAATGCAAATCACAAGTGCAGAACAGTAAAAACAAAAAATGAAAACAGTTTAAAGGGTCTTTGCAATAACATCAAATGTACCAACATTTGCATTATAGAGGTCCCCGAAGAAGAAGAGACAGAAGGGGGTCAAAGATATATTTAATGAAATTATGGTTGAAAACTTCCCAAGCCTGAAGCAGGAAACAGATATCCAGGTACAGGAAACACAAAGGGTCCCAAACAAGATGAACCCAAACAGAACCACTCCAAGACATATCATAATTAAAATGGCAAAAGTTAAAAATAAAGAGAGAATTCTAAAGGCAGCAAAAGAAAAAGAGTCAAATACAAGGTGACCCCCCAGAAGTCTATGAGCTGGTTTATCTGTGGAAACACTGCAGGTCAGAAGGGAGTGGCATAATATATTTAAAGCATCAAAAGGGAAAAACCTTCAACCCATGATACTCTACCCAGCAAGGTTATCATTTAGGACTGAAGGAGAAATAAAGAACTTTTCAGATAAGTAAAACTAAAAGAGTTCATCGATACTAACTTGACCCTAAAAGATATGTTACAGGGTCTTCTGTAAGTGGAAAAGGAAAGGCCATAACAAGAAATAAGAATCTATAGGAAAGAAAAATCCCACTAGTAAAGCCAAATATATAGTAAAAGCTGAAGATCAAACAATTAAATCAGCTAATACAAAGATTAAAAAGTTGTAAAATCAAGTATAACTATAATAATCAGTAAAGGGATAAACATGAAGATGTAAAATATAACATCAAATACACAAAGTATGGGGGAATGAAGTAAAATGTAGCTCTTTTAGAATTTGTTTGAACTTAAATCACTACCTGTTTAAAGCAAATAGATATAGGTCAACATATATGAATGCTAAGGTAAACACAAATAAAAAGCCTACAACAGATATATAAAAACAAGAGAAAAAAGAACACAAGCACACCACTAAAGGAAAAATCAATCAAACCACAAGGGAAGAAACAAAAAAAGAATTACAGAAACAAACAGAAAACAAGTTATAAAGTGGCTATAAGTACATATCTATCAATAATTACTTCAGGGGCTTCCCTGGTGGCACAGTGGTTGAGAGTCCGCCTGCTGATGCAGGGGACACGGGTTCATGCCCCGGTCCGGGAGGATCCCACATGCCGCAGAGAGGCTGGGCCCGTGAGCCACGGCCGCTGAGCCTGCGTGTCCGGAGCCTGTGCTCTGCAACAGGAGAGGCCACAACAGTGAGGCCCACGTACCGCAAAAAAAAAAAAAAAATTCAAATGTCAATGAACTAAATGCTTCAATGAAAAGACATAGGGTGGCTGATTGGATAAAAGAAACAAGACCCATATATATGCTGCTTACAAGAGACTCGCTTCAGAACTAAAGACACACACAGACTGAAAGTGAACGGATGGAAAAAGACATTTCATCCAAATAGAAAGGACAGAAAAAGTGGTGGTAGCAATACTCTTATCAGACAAAATAAACTTTAAAACAAAGGCCACGGGCTTCCCTGGTGGCGCAGTGGTTGAGAGTCCACCTGCCGATGCAGGGGACATGGGTTCGTGCCCCGGTCCGGGAAGATCCCGCATGCCGCGGAGCAGCTGGGCCTGTGAGCCATGGCCGCTGAGCCTGCGTGTCCGGAGCCTGTGCTCCGCAATGGGAGAGGCCACAGCAGTGAGAGGCCCGCATACCGCAAAAAAATACCAAGAAAAGACAAAGGCCACAATAAAAGACAAAGAAGGGCATTACATACTGATAAAGGGATCAATTCAAGAAGAGGATATTATACTTGTTAACATATGTGTACCAAATACAGGAGAACCTAAGTATATAAAGGAAATATTAACAGACATAAAGGGAGAACTAGGCAGCAATACAATAGTAGGTGACTTTAACATCCCACTTACATCAATGGACAGATCATCAAGACAGAAAATCAGTAAGGCAACAATGGTCTTAAATGACACAATAGATCAGTTGGACTTAATCAATGGCTAGAAGAAAAGATTCCATCCCAAAACAGCAGAATACACTTTCTTATCAAGTCACATGAAACATTCTTCAGGATAGATCACATACTAGGCCATAAAACAAGTCTCAACAAATTTAAGCGGATAGAAATTATATCAAGCTTTTGTTCTGACCACAGCGGTATGAAACTAGAAATCAATTACAGGAAGAAAAATGGGAAAAGCACTAACATGTGGAGATTAAACAACATGCTACCAAAAAACCAATGGGTCAATGAAAAAATCAAAGAGGAAATCAGAAAATACCTTGAGAGAAGTGAAAGTGAAAATACAACTTTCCAAAATCTGAGACGTAGGAAAAGCAGTTCTAAGAGGGAAGTTTACAGCAATGCAGGCCAATCTCGAGAAACAAGAAAAACTCAAAACTTAACCCTCCTTCTCAATGAATTAGAAAAAGAAGAACAAAGCTCAAAATCAGCAGAAAGAATGAAATAATAAAGATCAGTGAGGAACTAAATATATTGGAGACCAATCAATCAATAAAAGATCAATAAAATCAAGAGGTATTTCTTTGAAAAGATAAAACAAAATTGATAAACCTTTACCCAGGCTCACAAAGAATAAAAGAAGACCCAAAATAAATAAAATAAGAAATGAAAGAGGAGAACAAAACACTGATACCACAGAAATACAAAAAAGGAAATCGTAAGAGAATACTACAAACAATTATATGCCAACAAATTGGACAGCCTAGAAGATATGGACAAATTTCTAGAAACAAACAACTTTCCAAGACTGAATCAGGAAGAAATAAACAAGCTGAACAGACCAATCTCTAGTAGTGACATTGAATGTGTATTTTAAGAACTCCCAGCAAACAAAAAACCAGGACCGAACAGTTTCACAAGGGAATTCTATGAAACATAAAAAGAAGAGCTAACACTTAGCCTTCTCAAACTATTCCTAAAAGTTGAAGAGAATGGAACACTCCCAAATTCATTCTACAAGGCCACCATTACCTGCATACCAAAGCCAAAGACACTACAAAAGAAAGAAAGAAAGAAAGAAAGAAAGAAAGAAAGAAAATTACAGGCCAATATCTTTGATGAATATAGATACAAAAATCCTCAACAAAATATCAGCAAATGGAATTCAACAATATATAAAAAGGATTATACACCATGATGCAGTGGGATTTATTCCAGGGATGCAAGGTTAGTTCAGTATTCACAAATCAATCAATGTGATACACCACATTAACAAAAGGAAGGCTAAAAATCACCTTGATAGATGCAGAAAAAATATTTGACAAAATTCAACATCCATTTGCAATAAAACTGTCTTCAAAGTGGGTTAGGAGGGAACATATCTCAAAATAATTAAGGCCACTTATGACAAACCCACAGCAAACATCATACTCAACTGTAAAAAGATGAAAGATTTTCCTCTAAAATCAGGAATAAGACAAGGATGACCACTCTTACCACTTCTATTTAATATAGTATTAGAAGTGCTAGCCATAGCAATCAAACAAGAAATAAAAGGCATTCAAATTGGAAGGGAAGAAGTAAAACTGTCACTATTTACAGAGGACATGACACCATATATAGAAAACCCTGAAGTCTCCACCAAAAACACTATTAGTATTAATAAATGAATTCAGTAAAGTTGCAGGATACAAGATTAATATACAGAAATGTGTTGCTTTTGTGTACACTAGTAATTACTATCAGAGAGAAGTTAAGGAAACAATCCCATTTACCATCACATCAAAAAGAATAAAATACCTAGGAATAAACTTAACTAAGGAAATGAAAGACCTATACTCTGAAAACTACAAAACACTGATGAAGGGATTTGAAAATGGTACCAAAAAATGGAAAGATATTCCATGTTCTTGGATTGGAAGAATTTATATTGTCACAATACTACAATACTACCCCAAGCAATGTACAGATTTAATGTAATCCTCGTTAAAAATACCCATGACATTTTTCACAGAACTAGAACAAATAGTCTTAAAATATATATGGAACCACAAAAGACCCAGAATTGCCAAAGCAAACTTAAGAAAAAAAGAACAAAGCTGGATGTATCATGGTCCATGTCTTCAAACTGTATCACAAAGCTGCAGTAATCAAAATAGCATGGTACTGACACAAAAACAGACATACAGATCAATGGAACAGAATAGGGAGTCCAGAAATAAACCCACACTCTTATGGTCATTTTATCTAAAACAAAGGAGCCAAGAAGGTACAAAGAAAAGATAGTCTCTTCAATAAGTGATGCTGGGGAAACTGGACAGATACATGTAAAAGAATAAGACTAGAACATTTCCTCATACCGTATACAAAAATAAACTCAAAATGAATTAAAGACCTATATGTAAGACTGACTGAATACTATCAAACTCATAGAAGAAAATATAGGCAGAACACTCTTTGACATAAATCACAACAATATTTTTTTGGATTCATTTCCTAGAGTAAAACAAAAATAAACAAACTGGACCTAATTAAATGTAAAAGCTTTTGTACAGCAAAGGAAACCAATGCCAAAACAAAAAGAAAATGGAAGGAAATATTTGCAAATGATATGACCGGTAAGGGGTCAATATCCAAAATATATAAACAGCCCATACAACTCAAGATCAAAAAACCAAACAACCTGATTAATAAATGGTCAGAAGATCTGAAGAGACATTTTTCCAAAGAAGATATGCAGACGGCCAACAGGCACATAAAAAAATACTCAAAGTCACAAATCATCGGAGAAATGCAGATCAAAAGTGCAATGAGATATTACCTCACACATGTCAAAATGGCTATCATCAAAAAGAACACAAATAACAAATGGTGAGGAGGTGGAGAGAAGGGACCTCTAGTGCACTGTTGCTCGGACTGTAAATTGGTATAGCCACTATGGAAAACAGTATGGATGTTCTTCAAAAAACTAAAAGTACAACTACCATATGATCCAACAATTCCACTGCTGGATATATGTCTGAAAAAACAAAACCACTAATTCAGAAAGATACATGCACCCCAATGTTCATAGCAGCATTATTTACAATAGCCAAGATATGGAAGCAAACCCAAGTGCCCATCAAGAGATGAATGCATAAAGATGTGGTATATGTATACAGTGGAATACTACTCAGCCATAAAAAAGAATGAAATTCTGCTATTTGCAACAACATGGATGGACCAAGAGAATATTATTCTTAGTGAAATAAGTCATACAGAGAAAAAAATACTCTGTTATCACTTACACGTGGAATCTAAAAACAATAGAACGAATGTATATAACAAAACAGACTGAAAGATATAGAAAACAAACTTGTGGTTACCAGTGGGGTAAGGAAAGGGGGAGGGGAAAGATAGAAATGTAATTAAGAGACACAAATACTATGTATAAAATAAATAAGCAATAGGATGTATTGCTCAGAGCAGGGAAATACAGCCATTATTTTGTAATAACTCTAAATGGAGTAAAATCTATAAAAACATCAAATCACTATGTTGTACACCCGAAACGAATATAGTATTTAAAATCAACTGTATTTCAGTTAAAAGTAAATAAATAAAATAAGAAATCACTTTAATGGTTTGAGATGTATCACATATTTTCATGTATCAGTTTCATCTATTCATTGAATACCTACATTGCTGAATAAATTGTATTCTATAGATTTTAGGAAATTGGATTGTTCACTCATCCAGGAGTTTATAGTTGTTCTGTTTCCAGTCTGGGGTTACTATGAATTATAGCAGCTATGAACATTAATGTATAAATATTTGTGTGGACACGTGATTTTCTCTCTTTTGGGTAAATGCCTTAGCGTTGAATCACTTAGCCATAATATAAGTGTATAACTACCTTCAAAAGACAATGCCAAAGTGTTTGCAAAATTTTACATTCTGACCAGCAATGTGTGAAATTTCTAGTTGTTACACCCCAATTTGTTGTTGTTGGTCTTTATAACATTATTTTTAGTATAGTGTTATCTCACTGTGCTCTTAATTTTCACTTTCCTAGTGACATAAAATTCAGCTTCTTTTCATGTGTTATTTGTCACATCATTATTGAATTCTAATTTTTTACACGTACTTTTTCATATATATGCATGGTGAATATTTTCTTTCAGTTTGTGTCTTGCATTTTCATTTCCTTAATAATGCCTTTCAAAGAGCAAAGTTTTTAATTTTGAAGAAGTCCTATTTAACAGGTGATTTTTTTATGTTGTGCTTAAAAAAACACATCTAAGGAATCTTGAACTACATCAATGATGAAAATATTCTATGTTTTATTCTAAATATATTATAGCTGTGAATAGTAATGATTAATTTTGAGTTAATTTCATTGCATGGTGCATAGTGTAAAGGTACCTTTTCTGATACAGCAGTATCCATCCGTTCAAAAGACTATCTTTTTCCCGATTAAATTACCTTCTCTCCTTTCCCCATGAAAGATCCTTAGGTTAAAAAAAACAAACTTGACCACATATATTTAGCTAAATTCTGGACAATGTTTCCCCAAATTAATTGACCCTTTACACTTAGGTCTATTTCTGGACTCACCAATTTGCTCCATTGGACTGCTTATCTATTTTTATGTCAATATAACACTATCTTTATTATTATAGTTTTAAAATAAATTTAAAAATCAGATACTATAAGTTCTCAAATTTTGTTGTTCTTATTCAAGATTGTTTTGCCTATTCCACATGAATTTTGTTATCTGCTTGGTAATTTCTACTAAAAAAAAATCACTTCTTGGAATTTTGATTGAGATTACTTTGAATTTTTAGATCACTTTGGGGATAAATTACATCAACAGTTTTGAGTCTTCCAACACATGAATATTATATATCTTGCATGTACCAAGTTCTTTTAAAATTTCTCCTAACAACGTTCTGTAATATTCAGTGTATAAGACTAATGCTAATTTGTTTGACATTATGATAAATTATCTTTAATTTAATTCCCCACTTTATTGTTAGTATATAGAAATACATTTGATTTTTCGTATATCGATCATGTAACATCTGATTCTGCTAGACATTTTAGTTCTAGTAGCCGTTTTCTAGATTTGTTAGTATATTCTACACATAGGTACAAATCAACTGTGAGTAGAGAATTGACGTCTTTCTTTTTATTTTGTAACCCTTTAAGAAAATTTTCTTTTTCTGTTGCCCTGTTTAAGAACTCCAGTTCACTCCTGAATAGAAGTAGTGAACATAGATATCTTGCCTTGTCTTAATATACAAGAATAACACTGTCTTTCACTTATAAGTATGATGTCACCTGTAAGGTTTTTGTAGATGACTTTTATCGGGTTAAGGATGTTCCTTTCCTTTATATTACTACCTTATTGAGAATTTTTCTAACAAATTTATGTTAAATTTTGTCAGATGCATTTTTTAAATCTAGTCACTCATTATATTTTTCTCTTGTGTGCTGTTAATTTAGTGAATTGACTTTAATGAATTTAAAAAAATATTGAACAACCTTGTTTTCCTATGATAAGATTCCATAATTATAACACTTTCCATTTTATATATCACTGACATCAATTTGCTAACATTTTGTTAATGGTTTCTGCTTTTATATAATATGCAATTGTGGCCTGAAGTTTCCTTGCAAAACCTTTATCTGGTTTTGGAAGCAGGGTTATACTTGTCTCATAAACTGGGTTGGACAAAATGATTGTACAGATTGTTATTTTTTCTTCCCTAAATGTTTGACATTCACCAGCACAACTTCTAGCCGGAAGTTTATTTTGTAAGAAAAAATTTTACTTATACAATTTAAAGAGATATAAGGCTACTTATTAATAGATATCAGGCTTTAACAGACTATTGGAAAGCTTATGTTTGTCTAGGAAATTGTCTATTTTATCTAAACTGCTGCATGTGTTGTAATTAAGTTTTTCATACTATTCTGTTTTATTTTTAATATTTTTACTGCCTGTAGTGATGTATCACCTTTAATTTCTGATACCAGTCATTTTTATCCTTGCTCTTATTTTCCTGATCAGTCTGGATAGGAATTTGTCAATTTCATTGGTCTTTGCATAGACCTTATGACTTTGTGCTTCATGTTTTTTTATTTCTCTTTTGTTTTTAATTTCCTTCATTTCTGTTTTTATATTTTTATTCCACTGCATCTGTTTCTTTTGAATTTAACTTTCCCTGCCTTTTCTAGTTATAAGGTGGAAGGTTAAATTTTTCTTCTGACATCTTTATACAGGCATACCTCATTTTACTGCACTTCTCAGATACTGCATTTTTCCCAAATTTAAGGTTTGTGGTGACCTACATGGAGCAAGTCCCTTGGTACCATTTTTCCAACAGCATTTGCTCACTTCACGTCTCTGTGTCACCTTTTGGTAATTCTTGCAATATTTTAAACTTTTTCATTAATACTTGTTCTGGTGATCTGTGATCAGTTATCTTTCATGTTACTACCATGAATCACTGAAGGCTCAGATGATGGTTAGCAGTTTTTAGCAAGAAAATATTTTTAATTAAGGTACGTAGCTATATTTTTTAGACATAATGCTGTTGTACTATGTAACAGTCTATAGTATATCGTAAACCTAAGTTTTATATGTACTGGGAAACCACAAAATTCACGTGACTCTCTTTATAGTGATATTTGCTTTATCATGATGGTCTGGAACCAAACCTGCAATTTCTCTGAGGTATGCCTGTACTGTGTTATTTCTGTCTGGCTGCTTTGGGATTTCTTCTTTATCTTTCAGTTTTCGAAAAGTTAATTATTCTATGTCTTGGCATGGATGTTTTTGGGGTTGTTGAATTCTACTTTAGGTTTGCTTAGCTTCTTGAATCTGTATGTTTATGTGGGTTATTGTCTCATAGGTCCCTGAGACTCTTTTTATTTTATTTTCACCCTATTTCCTCATTGTTCAGACTGAGTAAATTCTATTGATCTGCCTTCAAGATCACTGATTCTACTCTCTATCATTCCCATTCTATTATTGGGTGTATAGTGAGTTCTTTTTAATGTCACATAATTTTCAGTTCTCTAATTTCCATTTGGTTCCTTTTTAAAAAATAAATTTCTGTTTCCATGCTGAGATTTTAATTTTTCATTTGTTTCAAGAGAATTTGTAACTTCTCATGGAAGCATTTTTATGGTGGTTGCTTTGCAATCCTTGTCGAAGTGTTCTGGCATCGGATTCATCTTATGCTGGTATCTGTTGGTTGCTTTTCTAAATTGTACTGTGAGTTTTCTGGCTCTTGATATGATGCGCACTTTTCGATTGTACCCTAGACATTTTGGGTATTATGAGACTGGTTCCTGTTTAATCACCTTTTATGTGAAGGTCATGCCCCTGTTAACGTATACCTCAAGGTTGGGGTGATTGTATACGCTCAGCTTCTTGCAAAGTCTAGTCTACTCCATTGTGGCAAAAGTAAGCACCCACTCACACTGCTTTGTTGCTGCAGGGTGTGGCTGGAAGCCTGGCTCCACACTATGCCCTACTGACACGAGGGGAAGGAGCATGTGGGCTCAGTGGACTGTCAACTAACTGCCCCACCTCATACCACTTTATTCTACCTCCTGGATGCTAGGTGTATGTGGAGGCTCAGGTCCTCACCAAGTCTTCCTGACTCCAGGGGTGGGGTGAGAGTGGAGCACTTATTAGCTCCAACTGGCATCTCATTGTCAGTCTCTTCCATGTCGAGTAGAGGTGGATGCTCAGCTCCCAGTGGGTTCCAGTACCCTGGTGGGGAAATTGGAGCATTGCCCTCTTCATCAGGCAGAGGATGGATAATCATCTCCCTGCTGAGTCCCTCAGACATCTAACAATGGCGGAGGAATCTGAGTGCTGCCTGCTTTTGTCTGGGCAAGGGACTGGGGTAGAAGATCAACTTCCCACTCCACGGCTGAAACTGCAGGGGTGCAAGGTGTGACTCTTCCCCCTTGGTGTTTGGCTGGAGTAAGGAGGGTTTTGCCAAGAACATTTCTAATGTTAGGCTACATGTTTTCTGGTCCCTTGGCTTGAGGGCAGCAAGCTCTTCCAGAAGCTCTTTTGGTCTGTACCTGTTGCAGGTTTCTGCAGTGCCCTGTCTGGGATATATGGGCAGTAATAAGGAGACATGGGGAACTCACCACCGTGTTCTTCCTCAAGTCTCGGGGTCCCTTTGCAGTCAGACTTCTTTACACCTTTCAGAGAAGAAAGATTTAAAATTTGTAGGAATCACAATCAACCCTTCTTATCTTTTACTTCACACATTGCACATGAACTTGGTCAGGGATTCATTTGGCTGCAAAACCTTCCTTGTCAAATCAGACCCGAGAAGATCAAGGGCACACCAGGTTTAAGTCATCATTAATCTGTTAGAAGAAAGTGAGGGAAGAAACCTTTTCCCTGAGTAACCAAGGCAGAATTTTTAAATATGTCTTTAGTTGATAAATGGTAAGTGAGAATGTTTGATCTATAGACAAGTGTAATAGTTCCTCTAGATTTATATCTACCATGTAGCACAACCACATTCAGTTCATGAACACGTTTAATGATCAATATCCCTTTTAGGTTAATTTTTCTATATCTAAAATAGTGGCCCAGTGGGAAGTGATGACCAATCCATTCCCCGATGGCTTCAGGTAGGAAAATTACTGAGTTCATCATCAATCTCACCCTTTAGTCCTCCAGGGAGGATTATCTTTGTAGAACACTGTAAAGCTAAATAAATTTAAAAGATTATCAAAGAGAGATTATAAATCTAAGCAGAAGTTCTCAATTCTGGGCACCCATTAGAATCACTTGGGGAATTAGAAAAAATAATACTAATGGGTTTGCATTGCCCCAGATCAATTAAATAAGAATATTTTGAGTGGGGCCTGGACATCAGTATTTTTTAAAGCTGTCTAGGTGATTCTAATGTGCATCAAGATTGAAAATAACTCATATGGGCAGGGGCTGTTTTCCTTGACAAGGGAATTTATATGTTATTACAAATTGCACTTACCGTACCAGATAAAACACACTGAATAGATGTTCTGGTTATATGAGATATGCAGCTCAAAGGCAGCCCCTTTAAAATTGTTCCTCCCAGCTTTGCTAGTGGCTTATTCTGCTACCAGAAAGTCCTTTCAAACCGGGAATAAGAATGGACAATGCTCTAAAAATATTTTTCCCCAACAGGTAAAGAATCTAATACCGTGATTCTGGAGAGACGGTTGCTCTAAAGTTTAGATCTCTTGTACAGAAGTTGTGTTAATAACTATCAGGCTCAAGCCATTGGATTCCTGAATTTTGGGACGCACAACATGCTGATTTACATAACAGAAACTTTACCTTTCAAGAAGTACCTGCAAGTGAGCCCACCAGGCATAAAGCATTGAAACTGTTGGATTTACTGTGAGTGGGCACTCCCTGAATCCACTGCTCCTGGTGGAGAGTTCAAACCAATCTCATTTTGTCTATGGAGAACATTTCTAAGCAAGAGTTTTCATTTTTGAAACTTCAGGGTTTCTGGGATGGTTACCTATACGGGTGAGTTAGTCACGCCTGGAAAACGATGAAGGACTCTTACTCAGGGGAGTAGTGTGTTGGGCTGGGAGGGATGACAGCAAGAATGTACCTTTCCTTAACCTAGAAAGGGAGAAGGGAGGGTGTCAGTTCCTGAAGCTAGGTACGGGTCCAAAGGTTATAGAATCATGTGTCAGGGCTTTCATAGGGAAAAGCAGGCCTCTGCCTTGGTAGAATCTTGCAAGGAGACATGACAGAAGTTTCTAGATGAGATGAATATTAGTATTAGGGTAGAGGCATTAGAGGCTGTTTAAATCACCTTTCAGAGAAGGCAACTCCTATGGGTCATTAACTTATTCTCCCTTAGGGATATAGACAAAGGATTGGCAAGCAGCGGCCAAAGCTATCCCCTTTTCCTGAGAGATTAGCCTGTTGACTCTGATATAACGGATCTCTCCCCCTTAAGTTCTGATAGTCTGTGTTTCCTTGAGTGGTCTATCATGGACTCTGATAAATTAAGAGGGCCTCCACAACTGACCTCATTTACAAAATTCTACCAGGATTTTACTCTGTTCAAGTTCTCCTTAATAACTATTAATACCGCTGAGGTACCTTCAGCAATTGGCTCTGGTGTCAAGGTATTTTTGAGAGCCTCATGTTTCTTTTGATTTGGGGTTTAAGACTTGGGATTTTCTATTTACACAGGTCATTTTTTCTTGGCTTAGAAAACAGCAGTAAGGCTCAAGAGTAGCACAGGATTAGCCAACCCAGCTTCTAGAAACTACAGGTCATTTAGTAACTAGTCAGCATACACAGAAGTAACCCAAATGGTTAAACCTAGTTGCGCACATAGGTGCAAGCAAAAGATTCCTTGGAACCTGTGCCACCCTTAGATTTCAGGGCAGGACTGGCAGCTGTCTTAATATTCTAGAGATAGCGCTGGTTCAGTTAACAAAAATTTATTAAATGCCTCTGCATGCTAACATATATAGAAATGGATAAAAGATGGTCTCTGTCCTTTAGAAATTTACAGCTGATCACTATCTTTCTATTTTCGGCCAAACTTGACTGTGAAGAGCACTTGCAGCTTCACAAAGTGCTAAAAGAAAGTGTAACTTCTGCTTCATAGTTTACCAACAATTACATATTTACTATTAAAGCCTTTCTATATAGAGAGCCCTACAAACACTCAAGTTGTATGAAGAAGGCTCACCTTACCAAGTGTGTAATTATAATTAGTGGCTCTTTAAGTCTTACCAAGCAGCCACCCACATTTTCTATATTTCTCAGCCACCTCGGACATGCTGTGTCCAAAAGGAGCAACAGACTCATTGTCTAAATCCACGAGGAGCTACATCACACAAGCAGCACATAAAGCTTGCTGCGTGATTGACGCGATCTCCAAAAATATCAAGTGATAGTAAGATAAAAAGAAACGTTCATGATGGGTACATATAATGCTTGAAAATAGATGATTCATTCTCACTTAATGAGAGTTACAACATTACAACGAAGATGTGTATTAGATGTTAAAGCAGACATTGAAGAGGAAGAAACTTCATTTGGACTTCATAAACAAATGACCGGTGAAGGAATGTCAGCTGCATTACATTACTACTTTCCATATTGGCTAACTAAATGATGTGCTCATTAGTTTATTGGGTTAATAAACGAGAGGCTAAAAAACGTACACGCTCTTAGAGTGAAATATTTACACAGAGCCAAAGGGAGACTGACTAATTTGAGTTAGATTTAAACCCTCTGTCTTTTGTAATGATTAATACCATGAGACAATGAAAGAGTAATCAGCTTGTAATTCTGACTCGGCGGTGACTCACCAAGAGAACTCGGGAAATTCTCTTAACCCATGGGCCTGCATCTCCTCATCTGTAAAAGGTAAGATGAAACTGATTCTTGGGGCTCTACCTAGTTCCATGATTCTGTGCCATCAGATAAAAATTCTAAGGGGTTTATATTTGTAACTGAATCTTACATATAATAAAATTGGTCTGGTGTTTTCAAAGTAGTCTTGTAGGATCAAGGTCATTTAAGGACTGAAGTATATCCCGGCCTGAGAAACACTCCAGGGCCAAGACCCATGATATAGCTGCAGTAACTTAATTGCTAAGCTCTCCAAGAAGAATGGGGTTGATGATATATTATCACGAGATATAATAATGTAAATGAAAATACTTTGCAAACTATTTGGGGCTATATAAATGTCGAGTGTTAGGCATTATTATCTTCTCCATTTATTGAGGGACCAACTCACAGAACTGACTTCAACAAGGCCATATAATAAGTCAGGGACAATTTGGAAGAAAATACATCTTTTACTCTGACGTTCCTTCCTTTCCTTCATCCCACCAATATTTATGGAGCTGTTTCTAAGTTTAAAGTACCAGTGAGGGAATTAAAGAGGTGTCTAGGACACTACTATTTTCAACAAGTTTGCAATCCAGTAAATACGTATGAAACAGCAGCATCTGTTTTTCTTTCATGATTTTATGTATAGAAGATTTTTCTTCACCAGGTTTTAAGCTCTTTGAAGTCCCCCAAAGACTTTTATTTCCTTTGACTACCTTCACTATGCTCAGTGGACTATGGGGTATATTGATCCTAAAAATAGTCTTTGATGGGAAAATAAAAAATAACCTCTGTGATAGGATTTAGACCCTCTAAGAGGCTAAACAGTATAACTTCTTACCATTATTTATGTTTGACGCTTCCTCTAGTGCAACTCAAAAAGACATCTAGACACTTAGGATTCTATAACTTTAGACTGGACCACTAACAACCAAAAATAATAATACAAAAAATAACAACCAACTTTTACAATAATGAGGTAGCGCTAATAATGATTAGCACTAGTAACGTGCCAGGCACTGTGGTCTGTGTTTATATTCATTATCTTATTTATTCTCCACAATAATTTTATGAAGTTGGAACTGTTTTATTACTCCCATTTTACAGGTGAACAGACCAAGGTTTAGAGATGATAACCGAAATCACATGGATAGTGAGGGGCAGAACTAGACACTGACTCTGGTCAGTATAGCTGCCGATACCCAAAGGGGGGTACCATTTCTGGAAGCTGAATCTACCTGATTTACCACATTAAAAAAATATCTAGAATTTTAAATCAGTCTAGACCAGTGTTCTCAGTGGAGGACAAGTCTGCCACCCAGGGAATATGTGACAGTGTCTGGAGACATCTGTGGATGGCATGACTTCACATGTGCTATAGAAACCAGACATGATGCTGAACATCCTTCAGATCAGAGCACCACACCCCCAACCCCCAACGAAGGATGATCTGGTCCAAAATGTCAATAGAGAAAACCCGACCTAGACCTGTCTTTCCATGCCAGGGCAGTTCTGAGGTCAATCAGGGACTCCCTTCTAATGGCTCAGGCAGTCATCGCAAAACATGACCTAAAAGGCCAGCACAAGAGCTCAGGGAAACGTAAAGAGGCAGCACATGTTCCCAGAGCTTCTATGAAAGGCAACATGATGTGGAATATTTTTTTCCCAGAGGTAGGAAGAGCATTCTCCTTTGATATGTATTATTTTTTGGTGAAATCTGAAATTTGTAAAGGTTTCATTTATAGTTCATTTCTCCCCAACTACCCTCCACACTTTTCATTAATTTAGAACAGTGTCCTATTGTTTTTTTAAAATATAAAATCTAGCTGAAGATTATATTCAGCTGCAACTAACACATACTGTAAATAAACTACTTCAATTAAAAAACTTTTTAAAATTTACAGTGTTTATTCATTTTTAGTACTTTGTTTTAAACATCTTTATTGGAGTATAATTGCTTTACAATGGTGTGTTAGTTTCTGCTTTACAACAAAGTGAATCAGCTATACATATACATATGTCCCCATATCTCCTCCCTCTTGCGTCTCTCTCCCACCTTCCCTATCCCACCCCTCTAGGTGATCACAAAGCACCGAGCTGATCTCCCTGTGCTATGTGGCTGCTTCCCACTAGCTATCTATTTTACATTTGGTAGTGTATATATGTCCATGCCACTCTCTTTGTCCCAGCTTCCCCTTCCCCTTCCCCGTGTCCTCAAGTCCACTCTCTACGTCTGTGTCTTTATTCCTGTCCTGCCCCTAGGTTCTTCAGAGCCATTTTTTTTTTTTTTAGTAGTATAGTCTGAAGTCAGGGAGCCTGATTCCTCCAGCTCCTTTTTTCGTTCTCAAGATTGCTTTGGCTATTCGGGGTCTTTTGTGTTTCCATACAAATTGCGAAATTTTTTGTTCTAGTTCTGTGAAAAATGCCATTGGTAGTTTGATAGGGATTGCATTGAATCTGTAGATTGCTTTGGGTAGTACAGTCATTTT
This sequence comes from Neophocaena asiaeorientalis asiaeorientalis, assembly GCF_003031525.2. Taxonomy (NCBI): domain Eukaryota; kingdom Metazoa; phylum Chordata; class Mammalia; order Artiodactyla; family Phocoenidae; genus Neophocaena; species Neophocaena asiaeorientalis. Next base: position 2,052,770 of record NW_020175199.1, read on the forward strand.
CACAACGTTGATTCTTCCAATCCAAGAACATGGTATATCTCTCCATCTGTTTGTATCATCTTTAATTTCTTTCATCAGTGTCTTATAGTTTTCTGCATACAGGTCTTTTGTCTTCTTAGGTAGGTTTATTCCTAGGTATTTGATTCTTTTTGTTGCAATGGTAAATGAGAGTGTTTCCTTAATTTTTCTTTCAGATTTTTCATCATTAGTGTATAGGAATGCAAGATTTCTGTGCATTAATTTTGTATCCTGCTACTTTACCAAATTCATTGATTAGCTCTAGTAGTTTTCTGGTAGCATCTTTAGGATTCTCTATGTATAGTATCATGTCATCTGAAAACAGTGACAGTTTTACTTTTAGAAGTATATAGCTAAAGTCTTGCCTATATTTGAGACTCTTTCCATCTAACAGTTATATGGCTTTATCTATGAGTAGCTAAGATAAATAGCTATGGCAATTTCATGGTAGTTAAAATCACATTTCTTAGTAATCTCTAGATTTTCAGGGACCATTAGAGATCCCTGTGTGAATCTTGAAATAATGAAAAGTACATTTTAGCAAATATTTTAGGTATTCTACTATTGCTGCATTGATTTAGAAACACATTTCTAAATCAATTTTTTTCCCTGCAGTTTTAACTTGTAATAAAATGAGTCTTAACAAAAGTGCCCTTTGCAATCTAAATGCTTAGTCTGAGTAACAGAGGGCCAAATTGAGAATTAATTAACATTTTGAAGCCATAGTGCTATATTGCTTAATCCTAAATTGTACTTCAAATAGGGATCGATTTCTACACCAGAGCAAAAATAACCCTATTTTCTCTTTCCATGCTTTTTTTTTTTGTTTAATAAAAAATATGGATGGCATGTCTTTAGACAATAAGATTAAATAATGCAATCATTAAATGTTTCTGATGAGGCCATAATAATATCCTATTACAGAATCCATGTTCTCCAAGTCATCTTTAAAACTTTGAGAAAACAATCATTACTGAATAAGGAAGACAGAAAACCAACCAATACTGAACACATTAGTATAATTTAGTATTCATAAAACTGATAATAGACATCTATTTCTAAAAATCCTTAAAGCACAGGTAATAATGGAGCCAGTCAGCAATTTGCCACTTGCAATTAATCACTCTCTTCATATTCACAACATTCAATTCTTCTTGCTATTTGAGAGTAATGATTAATTGATAGAAGTTTAACAAGTGCACTAATAGCAGGTGCTCCTAATTGCAAAGTCTTCAAAATGATTCTCCCCAAACCTACTTTATGTTAATTTTTACAGCATGAGTCATAACACTTTATGATTTTACTTTTAAAATGACTTTTCTTTTAGTCACCCTAATTTAATTAAGAATTTTAACTAGTTACATGTATCAAGAACACCAATGAATTTTAAATTTGTGAGTTTGATTACCATAAGAGATTAACAAGAGGACTCATAAAAATGCACGGCTGCCAATTAGAAGCACCAACACTGTGTAAATTAGAATTTGTTAATTGGTTTAGCAAATGTAAATTCAATTTTTTGAAATTTTATGAACTGAAACATTGATTATATTTTTGTGAGCCTCCAGAAATATCTTATTAGTAATGGTATTTGTTTCAGCAGTTCCTGAGATTATGCTTGTATTTTAGCCATAAATATTTCTATTTCATTTATTTCAAAAATATCTGATTATAGAATTCATTTTTCATCCACACATGTTTGCCCCTCACCATCTACACTATTAAGTGAATATTTAAGTACACATTTTTCTTTCATCTGTCTTTCCTCTCAGCAAGACAGATAAAATATGCATTCAAGGTAAGGTTTGTTACTTTGTGCTATAATACTGAAGTGCATGTAATTAATTTAGTTTCCTTAAACACTATGTGTTTATGACAAAACCTATAGATGCTTTTTACAAAGATGAATACTGAAACAGCATTTCAGGTGTGTAGATTAATACTGTTTGCCTCTAGGAAACAGACCCAGGAATCTTGTACTTTTTAATTATAAGAGGAGCAGAAGCTGTACTTCAGTATGCATTGTGGAATGGCAGGGTCTCTTAGCAATGTAAGATTAAAATCCATTCTCAGCGACATGCAGACACAGTCTGAGCACTAACCTCCCATCAGTCACTCCCAGGCTGAATTGCAGTCAAGAAAACTGAGGGCAGAATTGAGGACAGGCCTAAAATACTCTTATGGCAGAGTCTACATACTGTAAGTGAGGAGCTGGGGAAACAGTGCATTGGATTGTTCTGTGAACTCAGCACTCCATTTTCCAGATAATGTGACTCGTTTGATAGTAACCACAAACACCCTCACTTGGCCCCTTAACTACTCCTACCCCTCCCAGAACTGTTTTTGAAAGTCACAATGCATGATAATCTCTCCTGAAGGCTCCAAATTTAGCAGAAAATTATTTGGCTGTTCAAAACCTCTTGCATTAATGCATTATCCTAAATTAGTGTAATTAGATTATTCTATCCATGATTGGCTCCCGAAAGGGATAAAACACAGGATGAGACCAGACGGAAAAGGAATCATGAACTCAGTGCCTTCCCCTTTTATCAACGTGGGTAGGAAAGGACTTGACATTTACAGAGAACACGCCTCATGCGTACAGTTCCTCATCATCTTTAAGCAGGAACTGGGACCCACACAGCCAGATACGGGAACCAAGTAGCAGAAGGAAAGCATCTGACCTGGGAGGGCTCCTGCAGGAACTCAGGGTTAAAAGAGATGGAGTTCCTAGAAGTCAGCTGGATCACAGGAGCAGAGCAGTCCCTGACTGCCAAGAAACAGGGTGGCTTTGATTTTTCACCCAGATCCCGTCCTCCTTGTTACACTCACCCTTCCCCAACATGATCTTCATGTTATACTAGTTTAAATGAAAAAAAAAAAAGTGGAAAACCACCTCAATTTCCAAAAACCAAAGATTGTTTAATAAATTTAGATATTAGGGGACTATTATGCCACTATTAAAATAATAATGAAGACATAAATAGAGAGAGAGAGACATGGAAATATGTTCACTACTTCTTAATTCATTGGTTCACCGAATATTGTTGCATGCTTGTTATGTGTCAGGCTCTGATCTGTTTCAGCAGTAAAGAAAACAGTGAGAGATTCAAAAAATTAAAAACTCAACAAGTACATAATGTAATTTCAGGAATGATCGTTGCTATGAAGAAATATAAGGCAGGGGAAGGAATGGGTGGAGTATGTGGGAATGACACTTGAATAGATAAAGAGCTACTAAGACCATTCCCAGCAGAGGGAAAAGTCAGTGTGAAAACTCAGAACTGGGAGTAAGAAGGCCAGACACATGGGGGGAAAGAAAGCCTGAGGCTGAAAAGGAAGCAGAATGAGAGGTGGGACAAAGAATAAAGATTGCAATGGTGGCAGCAAACTGGACATGCTCTAGCGCCCTCGTTTAGCTATCCTTTCCCAGGATGGTTCCAAGAAAGGAACCATCATCTGCCCCGAGCTGGTGGTAGTTCTGGGTGTAAGAAGGCATCTCTGGATGCTGTGCTCTACACGTGTTAATAACCAGGGGTGTCGAATGCATTTGTCTCCTCCCCAGTGGAGAGAGTGCAAGGACGTCTGCACCCACTGTATAGGCCAGACGGATACATCTGTGGGCTGTATGAGGCCTTTGGGCTGGAAGTTTTTCCCCCCATTTTAAACCCATTTAGTGAACATTCCAGGACTGACTGTGCTGGAGAAATTAGGAAAACGTGTGTTGCAGTCTAAGGAAACTCCTTGAGCGGAGGCTTTCTCTGGGAGCAGGCCAACTTTCTGATACATTGCCCTTTTCCCTCTTTTCTAGATGTACCCTGGGACATCTTCTCTAGTAACAGAAGCCCGCTGTAAGTTTCACCGCTTTGAAGCTCCCCTCATAATGTGGTATTGGTAAACTTTATGGTCTGCTCCTAGCCAATACAGGGACTCTTAACTCTCAACTCTCCAGTTGAGGTATTTTGGGGGAGTCCTGGGCAAAACCATGCCACTTGAAGCTACAATTTCTTAAGCTATCAATAAGGAGAATAATATTTACCTTTCCCACAGGGCAGTGTGATGGTTGATTAATAAGTGCTTAAAGGATGCTTTGAAGATTACAAGTGTCAGCTATTACAGTGATTATTATTAGCTGATCCTACAATCCAGAATTAAAATGAGCACCAGGTTACAGCTGACTCTTTCATCTTCTGTACACACGTTCTATCCACTGGAGGAATTAAATTTAAGCCCAGCATAATTAATTAATGTTTATAAAGCATGTTTTTAGTCTCAACTGCTCTAAGTGCCGAGCGCAGTTATAAGAAACACCACAGCTTTGGTGTGAACCTTGTAGTAATATTACATTCTGATTGACTTCATTTACATCACAGATCAAGTACTCAGGGGCTCATTTCTACTTTCTGTGCAGTGCCCAGCAGCCTGCTGGCATATCATAACTATCCAATAAAAGCAGAAATAAAGTTGTAATCTCCTTTTCCTTTTCTCTTGATTTGTCTTCACATATTAAAAAAAAATAGACTAGACAGGAAAAAAGATGCTCTCTTATTTTTGGCAAAAGATGACTCAAAATCTTTGCTAATGGGAATATGGAATCTTCTTTCTCCTGCCTACTGATCAGGAAAATGAAAATTATTTACTCTGGGATGCCTGGTTGTATCACTCTTAAATCATTTATAGTCCACTAAGTGCTTTGAATAATGGAGGAGCTAGGAGGGCCCCTGATTTAATTTGATCTCCTGTGTTTCTTTAGTGTCTTTGTGCTTTCTTACATTTAGGGGAATAGCACGGAAGAGAGAGTTAAGAATGATTTTTTTTTTAAAGAAAGCTATTAAAAGCTTTTACAAGCTTTAATAAAACCTCTCTGCATGCAGGAAGGCCAAATCTCCAGGGATTTGGAAAAAGGCACCCTCAAAGTTAAACATTTGAAGAGCAAACTAAATTCATGACTTTAACATCACTTCCTTTCTTCTCTCACCCTTATCCTCCTTCTAAGATACAACACTGGGTCAGCACATCCTTTAACCCAAAATCTCCAAGAGATTGCAGTATCAAATTATAACAGCACATATTTGTCTGACATTTTAGTTTATAAAATTCATATGTACTGGTTTTCTATTGCTGCCATAACAAACGACCATAAATTTACTGGCTTAAAACAGCAACTTATTATTTCATAGTTCTGTAGGTCAAAAGTATAGGCACAGGTTGGATTCACTGGTTCTCTGCATCAAGTTTCACAAGGCTGAAATCAAGGTACCTGTAGGGCTGTAGTCTTTTCTTGAGGCTCTGGGGATGTATTCACTTCCAAGCTCATTCACTGTTGCTGGCAGAATTCAGTTCCATGTGGCTGTAGGACAGTGGTACCCGTTTCTCTGAAGCTGTTGGCCAGGGATTATTCTCTAGTTTCACCGGCCACCCACACTCCTACACTGACGGCTTGCTTTCTCCATCTGCGAAGACAGAAATGGTAGATCAGCGCCTTTTCAAGCTATGAGTCTTTCTGATCTCACCTCTGCCTCATCGCTTGTCTGCTTCCCACCTGAGAAAATTCTCCTCTTTTAAGGGCTCATGTGATTAGATTGGGCACAGCTGGATAATCCAGACTCTCACCATATCAAGGTCTGTAACCTTCATTATATCTCAACGTCTTTTTTGCCTTGTAACATAACATATTCACAGATTCCAGGGATCAAGGCATGGACATCTTTGGGGATAGGACATCTTTCTGCCTATTATTTCATGGAATTATTCTACTAGGCAAGGAGAACACTATTATCCCAGTGTTACAGATGAAGAAATGCAGAATCTCAGTAGTATAAGTGATTTAACCCAGATCACAGAGCAAGTAGATGGCAGAATCCAAGGGTATTGACTAAAGTCTTTCTGTTATTTTCAGTTATTCTTTGCTTTCAATAAATATTTAAAGGGTGCTTTTTAAGGGTCAGGTTTTGTACTAAGCCTGGGAATAAAGGGGTGAAGACTGAAATTTCTGCATTCAAGACGTTCACAATCTTCCAGGCTAAAGTGACAAATATACAAGCCATTTTAATACCGTTTGTAAAGGCTTAATAAAGAATACAGAAAGAGCACAATCTCAGGGAAGGAAATGAGTGGGCATTAGGAAAGACTTCCTGAAAGAGGTGATCCTTGAAAAGGCTTTTCAAGAACAAGTAGGAGATCATCAATTAGATATCCAGGGTTTAGTGGGAAAAGCAGGTGCAAAGCCTTTGTGGCAAGAAAGTCTAGGGCTCCTTTAAGAACCGGCAAATGGGATAAAGGGCACAGGTGAAGAAGAATTAACAGAGAAGCTGTAAGGGTGGGTAGTACTACATTGTGAAAAGCTTAAAAAAAATACTCCTCTTCCCACCATGGAAAGGAACAGTCGAAGCATTTGAACCAGGTTTGACCTAATCTAATGAACATTTTAGAAAGGTATAAAATGAGGAGATTCAATTAAATGGAAGCTGAGATGCTGAACAACAGTGACCATCATATTCAAGGCACTTGTTAATATTTTGAGGTTTAAAAATACAAATTAAACATTTGTCCTTAAAGTTTTTCATCTTATGTCAGAACTCTTTTGGTTGCAAGGAGCAGAGAGCCAATTCAAACTAACTTTGGCCAAAGAAGGAGAATCTATTGATAATCACAGGGATAAATGGTTTCAAGCCAAGCTGGATGCTGGAGCTCAAATTATGTCATTAAGGGTCTATCTCCATCTCTGACTTCTGACCTTCTCTTATTGGACTCATTTCAGAGAGCTTTCTTTCATGTCGTACCAAAGATGACCAGCACCAACTCTAGGTTTACATGGACTTTACAAGTAATAATCCCAGAGAAAAGAGCATGTCGTGTCTCCCAGCATCCTTATGATTCAGAAAAAGGGTTTGGTTTACCCATGCCCAGCCATGGACCACGCTGTTCACAGGGATAGGGTAAGTCAATAGCTTACCTGAGTTAAACATCCACCTCTGTAGTAGAAAAAGTGGAGCCATCCTCATGTGTTGGAGTTGGGGTATTTTTTGAAATAGGGAAATGATAGATTTTCTGAAATAGAGAATGGTAGGTGAATATATCAGATCTCCATTACACCAGTGCCTACAAATCACCTGAGGATCTTGTTAAAATGCAGATCATGATTCAGTAATGTTGGGGTAAGATCTGAAATTCTGTATTTTTAACGAGCTCCCAGGTAATACTGCTGCTTCTGCTGCATGGACCACATTTTGAGCAGCAAAGCAGTATACTATCTATTGAGGGAGCCAAGGTCAGCATGTGGAAAGATATAACCATAATAATGAAAAGTACAAATGGTAATTCAAGATGATGACAGAAGACAAGGGGAAAAAGGGAATGTCACACAAACTGTAAAGGCCATAGGGAGCTTAGGATTTCAAAGAAGAGAGAGTTTCCTTAAGCTACGTCAGCAGTTTTCAAACCACGGTCTGCAGTTTGACATGGGACCTTTTCAAGAGGTCCATGAGGTCAAAACTGTTTTTTAATGATAATCCTAATATGTTACTTGGCTGTTTCTTGTTAGCACACGTAGTAATGGTGTAAAAGCAATGATGAATCAAACAGCTGGCACCTGGGCATGAATCAAGACAGGGGCATCAAATTGTATAGTATTTATCACGGCCATGTTCTCATGAAAAGAAAATGGCACTTTCATTTAAGAATGACCTCACTGAAGCAGTAAAAATTATTAATTTTTATGAAAGCCCAAGCCCGGATTTTATTCAGTCTTTTTTAATACTTTGTGTGGTAAAATGGGAATTACACATAAAACAATTCTGCTGCATCCCAAAGTAGAATGGTGTCAGGAGGAAAAGCACTTGTGTGATTGTTTGAGTTATAAGCTGAAGTAGCCACTTGTTTTTAATGGAAAACATTTATTACTTGAAAAAGTGACTAGCAGATAAACTATAGTTATTTTAACTTGGGTATTTGAACATTTTCTTAAAAATAAACAAGTAAACCTACTTCAAGAAAAGAAATGATAGCATTCATTTTTAATGATAAAGTTTGAGCTCTCAAGCAAAATTAGAACTTCTGAAAATGTTTATCAGTCACCATGAGCTTCACAGCATCTCAATTTTTAAAGGCTTTTCTGATGAGAATGAAGCTATATTAATAAATGTGATTTTTTCCACATTGCTGTGTCATCATCTGGGTGGTTTACATAATTCAGTGACTCAAATTTTCCAGATGGCCAATGCATAGTGTTACAAAACTATGCATGGGTAAAACACCCAATGAAAGTGCAAGACAGACCTATGGATTTAACTATAACATGTACAAAAATATCATTGATATGGTTTCAGATTCCATATTGCAATAAACCTGTAACAGACTATCACTTCTTAGGTTTGAGTGTAGTATCAAAGAAGAATATCCAGAAATGTCAAAAAAAAGCTATTAAAATATTCTTCCCATTTCAAACTATATAGTGTATCTGTGAGGGCCAGATTGTTTCCTTGTACTTCAACCAAACATATATTGCAGCAGACTGAATGTGGTAGGTGACATAAAAACTCAGCTATACTCTCTGAAATCAGACATTTACAGGGATTTGTAAAAATGTGAAACAAAGTCACTCTTGACGCTAATGATTTTATTTATCTATGGCTTTGGAAAATATAGTTATTTTTTCCTAAAAGGATGTCATTTATTTTAGCATGCGTTTGATTTGATGTTATTTTTAATGGCATAAAAATAGAAATTAAAAAGATTTTCCATTTCAAGTGTTCTAATTCTGTAAATATTTATTGATATAATCCACGTACAGAAAGCTCTTGGGGTTCTTAATAGTTTTTGAGAGTGTAAAGTGGTCCTGAGACTAAAAAGCTTGCGAATTACTAAGCTAGGCTTATCAGAAAAACTTAAGATTGCTAGTTTTTTACTGCGATTTAATTATGGGTATATCATAATAGAGAAAAAGCATGGATCCTCACTCTTAGAATAAGCTTCTGTCATCTAGTTGGGCAAAAGCTTAGGTAATTTCTTAGATATGGTATTTGGAATAGAATCTATGCTTTTAGAATCTATCAGACAAAAAATAAAACCACCTCCCCAGAACACCCTTAAGTAAATGTAGTTGGTCTTATTTAAATGCCACTGAATAGAATGAGGCATTAATGTTTGTCCCTTTGTTTAAAATGTGATTCTTCAAAATAAAATTTAGAGATCAAGTCTCTCACATTTTTGAAATAAATGCTATTTGGCAGGGCTTCCATTTGTCCTAGTCTTTCTATTGCTTTTTGGGATGTCAAAACACCCTTAAACAGCTCTTTTGGGTTAGAAGTTCTCTTTTTTTTTGGCACTTTGCCTTCCCTTCTAATGCTACTAAAGGTTGGATCATTAGAAAATTACCGATAGATGTATTCCACCCAAGGTTATCACCTCAAGATGAGGTTATGAAACTCCTTATATGGATAGCCATACTCCTTCTACCTGAAAATAAAGCTTTAGAAAAATAAAACTTCAGGGCTCTGTACAACAAGGTTTGTACCACTTATTATATTCCAAGTAATTTTCGAGATGCTTTACAAATGTTGACCCATTTAAATCTTGTAACAATCTTATGAAGGGACAATGAAATTGAAGAACATAGAGGTTAAGTTACTCATTCAAGGTCACACAGCTGTGGCATGAGAGTCCAGAGAGTCCAGACAAGCTGACTTCAGACGTGTGTCATTAACCAGGATAGTATGCTGAAATAGTGCTTTAATTGGGGGTAATTTTAAAAATAATATTTCAAATGAAGAGTTGCTTGATTTTGGTGGACATAATCTTAATTAAATTTACTTGTGCTTTGGACAAATACGCTTATGCTTATAAAACTTCTGAGAAGAGATTCAGGAGCAACTGAAGGCACAGGGGATAGAAGCTGCAATGATTTGGAGTTGCCAGAAATCTAGCTACGCTGCTCAAACTCTGCCAGTAAAATACCCAAGAATGGCAGAAGTATGAGAACCTGGTTCTCTGGTACTAGTGACAAATGCCTTTGAAATTTCATGCTTTCTTTTGTAAATGTTCTTGAATTCTGCAAACTATAATACTATATTTTAATACAAAAATCATGTTTTAAATGACTCCTTATTGAAAATAAATGATGCTCCAAGAAGACCCAGTTACTACAATTCTTTGTTGCTTGAAGTGGTTCCTACCATACTGTCCCAAGAAGCCTGGCTCCACAGAATACTTTTGGAAGGCCCTGGAGGGTTATCTCCTTTTTGTATCTCTTCTTCATGCACTATTGTCCAGAGCTCTATACAAGTCCGAACTTGGTTACATAGCTCTAAAATAAAATGACAGTAAGAGAGTGCAGGGAGCAGCGAGGTGGGTGGGGGGTACTCTGTAAGCTCTATAAGTTTGGCAAAGCCATTGAATGGTCCCCCTTTCATTGCTCCTTTTAATTTAAACCCATAGTTATGGAGTCAAATATCTAAAGAGACAAGGCAGGCAACAAGAATGAATGACCCAAGCCAGGTGGGAAATGCTGGGGACTCGGGCACATGTGCTATTTAATGTGGGCTGGACCACACACCTCCAGCCCAGTAAGAATGGGTCCAGATTTGCCAGGTATCCTGATTTTTTTTTTTTTTTTTTGCGGTACGCGGGCCTCTCACTGTTGTGGCCTCTCCCGTTGCAGAGCACAGGCTCCGGACGCGCAGGCTCAGCGGCCATGGCTCACGGGCCCAGCCGCTCCACGGCATGTGGGATCTTCCCGGACCGGGGCATGAACCCGTGTCCCCTGCATCGGCAGGCGGACTCTCAACCAGTGTGCCACCAGGGAAGCCCTAAAATATTTTTAATTTTAGTAAATAATTCCATTTTATAAAATATGTGGCCAACCAAAAGAGTTTCAGGCCTATGCTATACATTCTTCATTAATGTACAGCATTGAAAATATTTTATTAAATTTCTATGATTTCTATAAAACAATTACTCACACTTTATTAAATTTCTATTCTAAATTTCTAGTATTTCTATTATCTATTAAACTTCTATTATTATCTACAATAAATTTTTTTTTTTTTTTGTGGTACGTGGGCCTCTCACTGTCGTGGCCTCGCCCGTTGCGGAGCACAGGCTCCGGACGCGCAGGCTCAGCGGCCATGGCTCACGTGCCCAGCCGCTCTGCGGCACATGGGATCCTCCCAGGCCGGGGCACGAACCCGTGTCCCCTGCATCAGCAGGCGGACTCTCAACTACTGCGCCACCAGGGAAGCCCTACAATAAAATATTTTTAATTTTAGTAAATAATTCCATCTTATAAAATACGTGGCCAACCTAAAGAGTTTCAGACCTTTGGCCTATGCCGTACATTCCTCCCAGAAACCCCATAAATGTTCAACATTCACAGTGCACAACTGTATATGTCTTTGGTCGGAAGACGGATACTCTCTGGCGGTGTGTGTTTCAGGGACAGTGTGAGAAGAGAAACTTTTGTCCTCTGACCATATGAAAGTTTTTGTTTCTTCCTACTTACAAGTCCCAAGAGGGAGAATTAAGATGACTCTTCTTAAGCAGGATAAAGAATGACCTCTTTATCACGTTTATGGTATTATCCTCTGAGGATCACACACTTCTTTTGCTCTTTCTTTAGCGTAAAAGGGGAACAACTGTTTCCCGTCCTCTGAAAAAGTCTTTTTGTATTTTGAAATAGTTATTAAGGCTCTCCTTGCTCACATCTTTGCTCTCTTCAGACAAAATAACCCCACATCCTTCAACATTTCCTCAAGGATCTCTTTTCTTTTTAAATTTTAATTATTTTCATTATAGACCTCTGGACCCTCTCCAAGTCTCCCATATCTTGCTTATTATGTGGTCACAGTGGAATGACTTGTCCTCATAAAATCTCAGCCAAAACTAAGTACAGATAGAAGATTATTTGCAGTTACTACATGTTATGTCTTTGTGTGACTGTCAAATGGCATTGCACCTCTGACCAATACGTTAACCTGTAATCTGCTCCAAGCCCCGTATCATTTCCAAAGTTTTTATGCGAAGCCAGTTTTCTTCTTATTCTCATGACATAATTTGTGACTTTTACTGCCTTATCATTCATCCTATGTACTTTTCTTTCTGTTTACTCTTTTCTCTATACCCAGAGTGCTGGAACTTTAATGCCAACATCTACATAGTGCCCAGTATACAACAGGTCCTTAAGCTATGTTTACTGAGTGAAATAACTCAAAATACGATTTAGGCAATATTCCCACTAAAAAAATTTTATTGAATCTAGTAGAAATTTCTGGTACCTTTTTCAAAACTTGACTAAATATCTGGATTCTCTTTAGAGAAAGATCTGTGTATAAGTCTTGGCCCTTGATTCTTAATAGCTATTTGACTTGGATAAGTTATTTAAATTCCTTAAGCCTTTGTGTCTAACCTATAAAATATGCATAACAGTATCTATCTCAAGTTACTGTGACATTTATATGAGACATTGCATGTAAAATAATTGGAAGTGTTCTTAGTATATAATAAATCCCCCCCAAGATGCTAGATTAAGAAAAATATACTATCCCAAACAGAGTTCTATATCTGAATAAGTTAAAGAAGAGATTATTTCATCTCGTTTTCCCTTCTAAAAGGTCTTATGCTGGAAGTTATTTCTGGACTCTAAGAATTCTTGTTCATGGTATTCTGTCTTGACACTTCACTTTCTCATCTTTCTGCTCAAATTGAACACAAGCATAAATGTTTAGTCCCAGTAAAATACTCACTACACAATGTTAGCATCTCAAAATCATCAGTAGTTTTAGTTTCATCTTTTCCTATATCTTCATGAGCTAAAAATCTAAATGGAAGATAAGAGTCCACTGACACAAAAAGAAAATGTATAACTGCTATTGAAATACTTTAAGGAAGAATAAAATATTTGAGCATTCAAAGAAGACGCCTGGTCCCAATGCAAGGAAAGAAGCAGGTCTTACCCAGACTGTGCTCCAAAGAAGGTGCTGGATAAGTGTCTCTTGGCTGATGGTGGTGGTGATGGTAGTGGTGGTGCTGAAGTCGTGGACAAGTTCCCATGTCACAGAAAACAGGGTGCAGCCACTAGAGGAACAACAGAGTGTTAGGTATCCCAGTGAGTATCAGACTATGGCAAATCTTTAGGAATGACGGGAGAAGTAAGAGGAAATGACAGTACAGAAGTGATTCACAGCAACAGGAATGTAACAAGCTGTCAGACTTCATGGATGTTAAAATTCACAGTTCTAAAATGGTCACCAACTTAACTCCTGAAGTGTGTGTCTCAGCAGAAATTGTAGTTTAAAGTGAAGATTTACAGTTTCTTTAGCAGGAGGTGAGTTGCTCAGGAACAAAACTTTTATAAGGCTTATTAGTTGTCAACAAATAATAGCATTTAGGCATGTCATCTGTTAGCACAAGTGGCTATAAGGTGATAACTCACATAAAGTTTATATTAAGCTTAGGATTCATTAGAATAATTTTTGTAATCCAGATGACCTTGCAAGCAATTTTCAGTTTTACCACTACAGTAAATCATTTCATTTCCTACTCAGAACTACTTCAAAATTATAATGTGTCCCAAGGACACACTGAACTTCATTTTTATACCTGCCCAGTTTTACCTTCTCCGTGAAAAAGGTCGTTGACAATGAGATAAATAAAATCATAAGATCCTATAATCATCACTACTACTATTAGGCTCACTGATTAGGATAAAGCAAATAGTGAAAAGATTACACTTTTTTACATTGAGGAATACAACACCTTTCACATTATAATATATTACTAGCCTAAACATTTGTGCCAATTTGTTGTATTTTCTTGGGATGATTGAATACAAAATGCCTCAAAAAACAGTGAAACTAACACAGGTCTAGGAATCAAATGACAGAATTTTGTATTAGTTCTATCACATTTGATACCTGTATACCATTTGTTAGGCAAAAACGTTGAGCCTCATTTTTCCCTTTAGTTAAATGGGAATGACTTCACAGTGCTATTTACTAGTACAAAGGTGATAATGAAGTTCATTTAAGACTCACAAGGGCTGAATGCACACATGTAAGGCTCAGCTACTACTACTATAGCTACTAATACTACTTTTACTACTATTACTGCTATGACAATGGCTACCACCACCGCTAACAGCATTATTCTTTCTTGGATTTGCTTCAAGCAGCTATTTCTCATCCTGGGTTTGTATATGATTAATATATATAGATAGATAGATAGATAAACTACGTATGTACATTCCTCTCACACCTATATAATTAAAAACAATGAAAGATCATGGAGAGTGTGGTAATATGCTTTTAGGTATTTATTTTAAATAAAATTAACACATATCAATTACAAAAAATGTCAAAAATAATATAGAGTTTTAATGTAAAAAGTAAAGTATTTGAAGAAACAGAAGAATGACTGTCTTGTATTATTCTCTCCCAATTCCATTCCCCATTTGAGTCTGTTTTTTCAGTCTGCTGCTCTCAAGGCTAGCTGCTTAAGGAACAGAATATATACATTTTGAATGTAAACCGTTCCATACGAGCTAAGTTTCTACACAAGTACGTTAGCAGGTAAGGGCCTTCAAATACTTTGCCTTTTAGTAAAAAGACAAAGCTAACTTAAACTATTGTCATTGACAAACAGATTTTGAGTGCCTGTTAGACACGGTGCAGAGTACTGGATACACTGACAAGTACAAATTCTCAGCTCCATTTTTTGCTAAGCTTCTTGCAGACTGTTTTTCTCTTCTATCTATGGTGACCATTACAGCATCCCTCTTTTTATTTTTAATAGATTTTAAGATTATCTTACAGTTCCAACTTTGTAATTTATTTCCTCTGGAATGTGTTCCTTATTACATATATGAAGTCAATTCAATTACAGCAATCAAATGTACCTAATTTTATTGCAGGTTTCCTTAAGATAGTGATTTCCATCCATCTTAAATGGAGTAGCTGGAGATCTGAGAAACAAGATAAGGTAGACAGCGCTATAAATGAGCCTGCCCAAGATTATCCAAGGATTATCCAAGTGGAGCTGCTACACCGAGGTAAAATCTGGTTGCTGATACTGACAGGACCAAGGCTATGTTTGGTCTGTGCAGGCAGGGGTCATCAAAGAGTAAGGCATCAAGGAGACATAAAACATGCTTTCACTTAAAATTATAGCTTAAGCATTTCTCCATGCACATTTAAATGTCTATATGATAATCATGCAGATACCATTTACCACTGTTGTGTTACAGTGTTTCTAATGTTGCATTATAAATAATGGCTACGTGGAACGCATAAAGATCTCTACATATTTGTGCTCATTTCATTAGAGCGGAGTCCCTGAGGTAAAAGTTTAAAGTCAAAGAATATGAAAAATGTAATGACTACATACAATATTGCCTAACTCACAACAGTTTCACTTACAGCCTGGATGCCTGAGATGACGCATCCCGCTGATTCCTCCACCTGCCCTCTGACTCCTCACTCCTGGTTTGGTTAATATCCCAAATATATAAAGAAGCGATACAAATCAATAGCAAAACAACAAATAAACACCCCGCCCCCCTGACAACAATATGATTTAAAATGGGCAGAGGAGGAACTGAATAGAAGACATACAAATGGTAGGTACAGGAAAATGTGCTCCATATCACCAAACATCAGGGTCCATGGTGCATGAAATGGTGCATGAAAAGGCACATGAAAAGATACACAACATCACTAATCATCTGGGACATCCAAATTAAAACCACAATGAGATATCACTTCACAGCTGTTAGAGTCGTGATAACAGCCACTGTCTAGGATTGGGAAAAAGAAAACCCTTTTGCCCCGTTGGTGGGAATGTACATTGGTGGTTCCTCAAAAATTTTAAAAACTACCATATGATCCAGGAATCCACCTTCTGAGTATATATCCAAAGGAAATGAAAACAGGATATCAAAGTTATATTTATACTGCTGTGTTCATTGCAGCATTATTCACAGTTGCCAAGATATAGAAACAACCTAAGTTCCTGTCAACAGACAAATGGATAAAGAAGCTGTATATATACATAAAATGGAGTATTATCCAGCCATGAGAAAGAAGGACATCCTGCCATCTGCCACAACACGAATGAACCTTGAGGGCATCATGTTAAGTGAAAAAATTCGGAGAAAGAAAAAGACTGTATGGTATCACTTATATGTAGATTTTAAGAAAGCCAAAACCCATAGAAACAGAGACTACACTGGTAGTTACCAGGGGCTAGGGGGTGGAGGAAAAGGTAAGATGCTGGTCAAAGGGTACAAACTTCCAATTATAAGATAAATGAGTTCTGAGGATCAAATGTATAGCATAGTGACTACAGTTAATAATACTGTATTAGATACTTGCTAAGAGAGTAAATCTTATATGTTCCCATCACAAAAAAGAAATGGTAATTATGTGACATGATGCACGTATTAGCTGACGCTATGGTGACAATCATTTTCCAATATATAAATGTATCAAATCAATATGCTATATGTCAATTATATCTCAATAAATCTAGAAAAAATATTTCTATTTTTTTCTCTTGCGAATTGCTGATTAATATGGAAAACCTTATACAAACCTTAATAGTTTGTTTGACGTTTTATATAGAAATTATCTCAACCCATTGTCATACTTGTATAATAACATTGCTTCCAGATTTTTTTTTTTGCCTTTTAATTTGGATTATGTTTTCTTTCATTTATAGAATAAAAAGTATTTTATGAAATCAAATTAATGGCCATTTCCTTTATTGTTTGTTTTATTTCCATTAAACAATGAAATTAATCACAGGTAATAATACAAGGTCACTTAAATAACTCTAAACTAATACTACTACCATCACCAGCACCACCACTGCAGTTTGATGTTTATCCTTCATAGCCTTTCTTTTTTTTTTTTTTTTGCGGTACGCAGGCCTCTCATTGCCGTGGCCTCTCCCGTTGCGGAGCACAGGCTCCGGACGCGCAGGCTCAGCGGCCATGGCTCCCGGGCCCAGCCGCTCCGAGGCACGTGGGATCCTCCCGGACCGGGGCACGAACCTGCATTGGCAGGCGGACTCCCAACCACTGCGACACCAGGGAAGCCCTAAAATATACATCTTTAATCAGCTTAAAATGCCCTGCAGGGATTGGCTCGTGTCTGTTGCTCCAGTCTCCTGCTTTGACTCTTTTCGACTTACAGCACTATTTTTTTTTTTTTTTTTTAACATCTTTATTGGGAGTACAATTGCTTTACAATGGTGTGTTAGTTTCTGCTTTTATTTTTCAGGTCCTTGGAGCTCTTTCTCAACTCAAGCCACGTACTGTTCCCTCTCCTTGGGCTGCTCTTCCCTCCCTATCATCTATGCCTGACTAACTCCTACTCAGTCTTCGTGTTATATATTACTCCTTCTGATTTGTCTTCCCACAGTTTCCCCAATCTAAATAGTATTTCTCTTTTTGCACTTTTCATTTTTCCTAATAATATGAATACCACGTATTAATAATCATTTGTCTATTTATTTACTTAATATTTGTCTCTGCCAGTAGACCATAAGTTCCATGAGAGGTTCTAGTCACTTAGTGGAAAGGAAATATTACCCAGGATCGAACACCAGGTAAACTTCTAAAGTGCTGAAAGCATTTCATATCTTGATTTGGGTGGTGGTTACGTGATTGTAGACATTTATTTTTACATGTGCACTAGCATATAAATTTGTAAAAACGAAGATTTCTGAAGTTTATCATATATGCATGCTATTCTTAATGTTTTATACTACTTTTTTCTTTAAAAAGTTTAATGAATTAAATCAAAGATACACATTTAAAAATTTTCATAGTAAATATCAGATTATCTTTCAAAAGCTGTAACAATTTAGGTTTCCACCAACAGTATACGAAGGTACTCTTTTATCCCCATGCCCTCATCAATAAACTCTTTCCACCAACATGACAAGCAAAAGATTGTATCTCACTGATGTTTAAATTTGCTTCCTGGATTATTAGTAAAATTGAAAATTTTTAATCCATCTTGGATTTATTTTAATGCATGATATAAGAATTAATTTATTTTGCTGATCCTGTTGTCTGAGTGCCATTTATTGAATAATCTTTCCCTTCCCCTTTGGTTTGTTATGCCATTAATCTTTATCATAGTTTTGTGATGTCAATGGCCTTTATAATATAATAAATTCTTGTATGTAGTAGGATCTGTGTCTGAGATATCTATTCTCCTCTATTCATTTGTCTCTTTATTGTTTCACCAGTGCCATGCTGATTAAATTAACATAACTTAAAAACAGTCATCCTCATTAATCTTCTTTTTCAAATGTAAAAAGGATCCTGATACTCTCAATGATGTCTAAAATGGTTTTGTCAAGTCAAAAATTAACGACTGAGATTTTGATTTGAAATTCACCTTAGGTAGGTTTCATTGGGGATACAGACATTATGATGGAGATTTGCATGCAGGTAGTTTATGGAGAATGCTTGTGGGAATAACACCTGTGAGAGAGAGTGAAGGCTGCAGAGGAGAAGTCCAGCTATGATGAAGTTACAACAGAGGCTCCAGCTGATCCCATCAGAGGCTATACGGCTAGGATGATTCTTCTGGATTGACCAGAATTAAAACAAAGGGGCTACATTAACCAGGCAATAGATACAGGTTGAGGGCCAGTTCTTAGAGAAGGACTCAGCTCTGAGCTGTCAGGCACCAACACTCAACCTCTGGAAGTGAGAGTCTCAATCCTGAACGGGGATATGGGTGGTGAAATCACAGCGTCCACTGCACAAGCTTCACAAAACTGCTTCCTTTGCCAGGGAAATGATTAGCCTTTCCTTTTATTCAATTTTTTAATATCTTAAATAACTTTTTGAGGCTAAAAATACAAAAGAAGACAACTGGAAAAACGAGTAACTTTTCTGTACAATGACTGCTAGTCAAAAAATAAACTCAGTAGACTGCAATAATGAGCCCAAATCAACAAGGGAACTCAACAGGAATAAACAACCATCTTTTATTCAACGTTCGCTAAAAGTATAACGTGGCCATAAAAAAAAACCAATTCTTTCCTTTGCTTCACTTAGTTTTTTAAAACTCTTTGCATCCTCCTTGGGTGACGAAGAAAACGTTACAAGCCTCCTCTTCTTTTTCCTGCTAAGTCTGCTTCTTTTGATGTAGCTAACAACAAACACCCAGCATTTGCCTGCACAAATAACTGCTGAACATCTCTTTTATCCCAGTATATTCATTATCTTTCTCCCTCAAACCCAGTCCTCCCTTGTGTTTTCTTGGGGCATCTCCAACTGTTCTCCCTCATAGCCTAGTTTCAGTTTGTGGTCAGGATTTACCACTTCTACCTGCCTCTTGTTTTTATTCTCAATGATATGGACAAAGTTCACATCAATGTCATTTGTTGCGTGGACTAATGTAAATTTCTAATTGATTTCTATATCTCCAATTATTCCTGTCTATAACCAATTATGTCAGCGACAACACCATCATCACCACCTACGCTCAAACGCATTGATGATTCTCTGTCATTCGTAGAACAATAAAATCTAAGTGTGTTAATATGGAATTCAAAGCTCCGTGCACTCTTGACCTCACCTAGAATTTTGTTCTATAGCCCAGCTTTACTGCACCACTTGCATTCTCATTCTTCTTGTTGGTACTGCTTTTCTATGTATCTTTATCCATCTATAAATATAATTCTCCCTCTGTCCCTCTCTAAAGACAGTATATTTATCTTCAAGACTCAGCTCAAATGCTACCTCAGGGAAGTAGTCTTACATTTCCACAGCAGAAATCAATTGTGCATCCTTCTATTTTCCATAGTGGTTTGTTTATGCCACTTTTAACATGCATATTGCTTTATTTATGTTTATAAATATATTTATAATATATTTTCTGTGTGTGTTTTCCTGCGCAGACTGTGTTTTAGAAGGCAGATGTTTATTCATCTCTGCATTCTTCACAAAGCCTAGCCTAGTACGAATCTTCACTGTGCAAAATATATGATTGTGGAATATAATTCTGACGTTTAAAACAACAGGGATGCAGTTCTTTCATTCATTTGGTCCTCATTGGACTGCTTCTAGAGCTAGATTGTCCAACATGGTCACCACTAGCAAAAGGAGGCTATTTAAATGAATTAAAATGATATGAAATGAAAACTTCACTTCCTCGGGCACACCAGCCATATTTCACACACACTATAGCCACATGTGACTAATGGCTATTGGACTGCACGGCTATGGAACATTTCCACCATCACAGAGAGTTTTGTTGGACAGCACTGCTCTAGCACGTTTGCAATAGAAAGCTTTCAGCTGTAAGTAACAGAATATACAACTTGTCTTAATTTGCGTTCCTTGAAAACAGACCCTAGACAAGGTCTTAGACACATGTGATTTATTTAGAAGGTGACCCCAAGGTCAAGGAAAGCAAATTTGAGGGGAAAAAAAGTGAGACGGGGGCTTCCCTGGTGGCGCAGTGGTTAAGAATCCGCCTCCCAATGTAGGGGACATGGGTTCGAGCCCTGGTCCGGGAAGATCCCACATGCTGTGGAGCCACTAAGCCTGTGCGCCACAACTACTGAGCCTGAACTCTAGAGCCTGCGAGCCACAACTACTGAAGCCTGCGCATCTAGAGCCCGTGCTCCGCAACAAGAGAAGCCACCACAATGAGAAGCCCTCACACCGCAACGAAGAGCAGCCCCCGCTCGCAGCAACTAGAGAAAGCCCGCGCACAGCAACAGAAGACCCAACGCAGCCAATAAATAAATAAATTAAATAAATCTATTAAAAAGAAAAAAGTGAGAAAAGGAAGGGGGACAACCCAGCAAAAGCTGAGTTAATAAGTGGGTTTCTGCTGTGGGCAACTTGGACTCTGTTGGAGCCCTTTGAGAAACCATGTTTAATGCGTTTCAGAGATGGGCCACCAGAGTCGGGGGAGACTTAACCCCCCAGCTCCACGAAATCCCATTTCCTATTGATTGAGGCTCAGGGGGAAGGGACTTAAATTCCTCCTCACCTATCATGTTTAGCACAGGACCTTCAAGAAGAGAAGAGGTTCAGGCACCTGAGGTGGGAAGCTATCAGAGTGCTGGCTACGAGCAGATCACCTCAGGTGGGCAAAAGGGAGGAGTAGGGGCTTCAAAAGACAGTGCTACAGTCCTAAATAGGGCTTAGGCAATAACTAAAATGGGTTGCCCTACATAAGAATATCTGCAAAATGGAAAAATGAACACTTGTTAATTCAGTGGCTTCATAATAAAGGAGCCCTGGGTTGGTGGTTCTACAATAATCTTGGCTTTCCTCCTAGCATCATTTCAGGTCGTCTGCAGCACATCCAAACATCACCCCATGGGCGGGAAGGGGTGAAGCCCGGTCTCGGATCTTTTCTAAAGAGTGAAGAGAACTTTTCTAAAGGCTCTCCTGAAGACTTCCTCTTGAATGTTAGTGGCCAAGATTGCATCACATGAAGGTGGCAGGGTAATAAAATTGCCATGATTGACTTAAACTAATCAATATTCACCTCTGGGCTTCCCTGGTGGCGCAGTGGTTGAGAGTCCGCCTGCCGATGCAGGGGTTACGGGTTCGTGCCCCGGTCCGGGAGGATCCCACATGCCGCGGAGCGGCTGGGCCCGTGAGCCATGGCCGCTGAGCCTGCGCGTCCGGAGCCTGTGCCCCACAACGGGAGATGCCACAACAGTGAGAGGCCCGCATACTGCAAAAAAAAAAAAAAAAAAAATTCACCTCTTGGGTCTGGGGGCAGGGCTGCCTTTCTTGAGCAACTACTACCACACCCTCCAATATCTGAACAGAATAGGCCTCTGCTGGCTAAGAGAAGGCACAATCGGAATGGAGATGTGTATGCGCTAGGTGAGCAGCAGTCTGTCACAGGTATAGGCACCAAGTTTTGAGAAGGATATTAACAAACTCAAAGGAATCTGGAAGAAAAGAACCAGGATTTCCAGGGCTGGAAAATGCATCATATTTTGAGTAGAAAATGGAACGAGGTAAATCCAGATCTTGATGTCATTAAACAACCGAATTAACCAACCCTTGAATTTTCCTCTGTAATGTACAGAATAGAAAACTTAAAGGGTATTATGATAACTATCATTATTGAAGAAATACCATTGGATAGTAGATCAAGGTTAATTCTGATGTACCAGGGGATATAGCTTGAATCAGTGTGGGAGTTGTATATTTTTTTCATATATTTTACAGTCTTCTCTCTTTAGCAATTAGAGCTGTTCATAATAACATGATAAAGTAGTAATATCCTCACCAATATTAAAATTGAGCAAAAGCTGAGCGATGTTAACAATTTACATTCCAATAATGCGTTATGCTTCTAAGTATAATTTCATTTGACTACTCTTAAAATGCTATAAGGTGGTAGTGTATAGATACGATTACTTCTATTTTCCTATGGAAGGAATGAAGTTCAGCAAGTTTAATGATTGCTCAAATCGTGAGGCTAATAAACGGCATAGATGTGACACACTCAGATTTTCTGACTCAGAAATATTGACAATTTCTAAAACTTTATAACTGGTAGCCTATTTAAAAAGTCTTACGTAATTAAAAATAATTTTGTAATAGACCTGGATGTGACACTCGTTCTGCTTTATTTCCTATAACTAGCACTATTTTCCCAGGAATGCCCATCATTAAGCACTCTATTTCTCTCTTCCCTTGATAACTTAAACTTACATTTCTTATAGCCCTTGCTGCTATACTCTCATGTCTTACAGATTCTGCCTGTCTTCTCCTTTAGCTGAAGATGCTTTATTTGGTATTAGTCATTATGTAGATTTTTCCCCCCTTTCCCAGTATTCTATGGGGTCCAGTTTGTGAACAGATAAAAACACAGCTAGAGGAAGTGCCCTTGTTTCTATCCTTGATCAGTCTGAATTTTCTTTCTTTCATGGAGTGGTCTAGTTTATTTCATGATTTGCTGGAACATAATAAACTCTCTCCTTCCCTTCCTTTGTATGACATATGAACGATTAGAACTGCTGTTCCAGTTACCCTGTCCTCTGTTCTTAACTTCCTTACTGGGTGGAGGTCAGTGCCTCTGTACAGCCAGCACCCATTGAGTTCTCTTCAAATCAATTAGGGAAGTCTAATCTGAGCTGTGGGATCTTTTGATTTAGTTCTGGATGTTGCTTTATGGCTCTAATTTTTATATTCGTGCAAACATACTATTTCTCTAGTTCTTGAGTTGGAATTTTTTAACAATCACCAGAGCTTCAAACTTTGCAGGATTTGAAGCAGCTATAGGTACAGGAAAAAAAAAAAAAAACTTCCCATCTCAAATATGCTTGATGCAGGGGTTCCTTCAACTTCTTACAGGGGTTACTTTTGAGATAAGAAGAGTGACTGTTATACTTTACTGGTGATTTTGATATGTGTTATTTGGGGACTAATTCAAAGAGTACCTAAGAATCTTTAACTCCAGATATATAGCAAAAAACACATGAAAAGATATAGATTAAGTAAATGACTTTCCAATTACTGCAGTGATGCTTGCTTGTTTCTTAATGTTCACTTTGATCTGCTATTTTCTACTAATTGGTGCTTTATTTTATAGTAGCAGTAACAAAAATAATAGTAAGCAACAATAACAGTTACTGAGAGTTTACTGTGTCTGAGGCATGATTTTAAACATTTTACATGTATTAGCACAAAAACTTGGTCAACAGAGTACCATTGGTATCCTCATTTTACATATTTGAAAACTGAGGCACAGAAAGATTAAGTAATTGTGCTAAGTCACACAGCTTTAAATGGTGAAGCCAAGACTGCTAGTCAGCCAATCTAGCTCCAGAAAACCATACATTGTTCACTATAATATTATATTATTATTATTATTAAATGTACTCACCATGTTGGAAGTTTTAGAGGTATGGCAGGAAAGCACAAAAGAAACTTGTGTCTTAGACGGTATTAATGCGTTTTTTATTCCCTTCAAACAAACTCCTGCTATTTCAACTTGCATGTTTATGCACTGGCCAACTTTATTTCATTTTTATTAATTTCTACACTTTGCCACCTACCTAAAGTGTGTATGTGTATATGTACATATATATAAAATAAATTGTTAAAGGTGATATTCTTGCATTAAGTCCTCTGTTTAGACCTCTAAAATCTTTGAGGTTAGAGAGTGTGCCTTGTGAATTTTCTGAAAGGTTGACTTGAACTGTCTTTGAAGGAAGCCCAAACCAGGAAGTAAAAGAGAGTGAGAGGAACAAAACTAACCAGAGCAGTGACGAGAAGGATTCTCGGTAGTTGTTCGGACAATGAAAGCAAGTGAATAAGTGAGATAAAAGGTTTAAAACACAAGTACTAAAAAAAAATAGTTTACATAGTACAAATATTCTTATCTAGGGAGAAAAAATTGGGAATGTTAGGAAATAAGAGCTAGTCTAATGGTATTATAAATTTAGGATTAATTTTTATAAATCAGGGAAAAAAGAAAAATTAAATTTCTACAAAGAGCTATAGATATTTGCAGGAAAGAAATTGGAATCATTACTACAGAGCTTCAGAAAAATGAAGGAAAAGTCAAGGAGATGGATAGGGAAAAATATGTGACAAAGCAGTGAAAAAAAAAACAAGAAAGAAATATATTGAGGGCGCAATATTTGCAAAGACATTCCCGCGATGTTTAATGACTAAAAGCCACAGATACATAAAATGTGAGAGAAAGGCAGGGTTGAGTCATTCCCACAGCTGGCTGCTGAAGGAAAGGCTGCAATGTTTCTTCATTATGACAACTGACCGGCCAGATAAATTATGATTCAGTAAGTTACAGGTGTGGGAAATGGAGTGGAAACGTACAAGGGACTCAGCAAACTGTAAACCTGCATTGGCTTTATCAGTGGACTCGTGTTGAGTCCATCTACTTGATGAACATCCTTATCAGCCAGCAAATATAAATGACTTATGGGAACAATATTTCAAGAAATAATGACACAGCTATATCTAGTATTCTTCTAAGATCTGGCTTATTAAATATTAAATATCAAAGCTGTAAATTATAGTAGCAGCTTTATATAACTAAATTAAATTCAAACAAAACCTAATTTCCTTAATCATTGGCTGTAATCCTCCAGGAACATATGCTATTAACTCAACTACAAATGGCACTGAAATTGTATGACTTCAGTTATTTGACATCAAATTCTAATCCAGGGCACACTTCTCTGTAAATCTCCTATAGGGATTTTAATACTTCTACAATTATATTGGCTTCTTACAGAGTAATCTTTTCATGCTCTTATTTCTCACTCCTTTATCCAATTTCTGTTTTTCATACTCTTATTTCTCAGTCCTTTATCCAATTTCTTTTTCCTTTTTCTTTTTTTCTCTCAGAGCATATTCTAGGTCAATTTTTCAAAACAAACTTCTGTGGAATTAAAAAAAATTATCCCAAATGATCACCAGAGTTAACATAACCTAAGATTCTGCACAGAGAAATAATTAAACTTAACTGGGGGGCTTCCCTGGTGGCACAGTGGTTGAGAGTCCGCCTGCTGATGCAGGGGACGCGGGTTCGTGCCCCGGTCCGGGAAGATCCCACATGCCGCGGAGCGGCTGGGCCCCGTGAGCCATGGCCGCTGAGCCTGCGCGTCTGGAGCCTGTGCTCCGCAACGGGAGAGGCCACAACGGTGAGAGGCCCGCGTACCGCAAAAACAAAACAAACAAACAAACAAACAAAAACTTAACTGGGAGTATTTATAGATCCAATTAACTGTCTATGGCCATGTATGTCGGGGCAAACCCAAAATAGTAAAAAAAAAAAAAAAAAAAAAGGTGATCCATATAATTCAGCTCATTGTCTCCATGGCCAAATGTTTATCTTGGAGTTTGCTCAGTGATGAAGCGCACTGTGTCTGTTGTAATTATGAACAAATGGCTTAAGTGAATTTATTTTGTGCTCTTCTTGGACAAATGTTATCCATTTTTTGAAGAGTCCATTACGGTCACAGGCTAAATAATATATGACTAAGAATCTAAAATTACTTAAAGTAAAAGATTTTGAGAAGGACAGAACTAGTTCATCCTATGGGGATGTACACAGCAGTACGCAGATGAGAATCCTGGCAAAAGTAGATGCCTGGGAAGTTTGGGCTTCTGTTCATAAGTAGTGATGTGATGCATGGGGAGACTGGTGTTGATAGACACTTAGAAGAAGGAGAGTAATTAGTTCAGGTTTTAACCCTAGATGTCAGCCTTCCTCAGCGTAAGGAGGGGGCAGTCCAGGACTGCCTTGAATCCAACAAGACGGTAATTCAAGATAGTGGGCGTCAGCAAGAGGGGATGGTTGCCTTCCCAGAGAGCAATAGGTCATAGCTATTCCCCTCTGCATCTAAAGGCTGAAAATTCTTAAATGTTATTTTCTCCAGCTCAGACCTTCCCGGCCTTAAGGTTTTTCCAGACTCACTTTTGCTTGCCTATCTATATCTTCACCTGGATGCCTAACAGGAAGATCAACACAGAGTCGGCTCCTCTTATAGTCAGGGTCTCGTCATGGGATATCTGGCATCCTTGAAGGTTAACTTTCGTCTAAGCAGGCAAGTTTAATGAGAAAAAAGTTTGCAGAGGTGTGGGTAGAATGAATGGAGCCAATACCTGATGCTGAAGCACCCAAGGATTGGTAACATTGGGAAGCTGTTATCTCCTTTAAGCCTACAATGTAGGGACAAGGGCAAGGAGCCCAGATAAAGATTTGAGCCATGGGACCGAGTCTATTTGATTGAAGCAGTAATCCCAGAAGGTAGTCACCGGCAGAGATGAGGTAGACAGGAAGGGATCATAAGGAACAAATTCTCCTATTTTTCTTTTCTCCTATCTCCTGCTGTTATCTCACATATGTACACATCTATGGAATACACACATTATCTATCTGTCTACTGGGGTGGCCAGAAAGTTCGTTCGTTCGGGTTTTTCTGTAACATGGTAAAAACCTGAACGAACTTTTTGGCCAACTCAATATCTATGTATCTACCTATCTATCTATAGTGATCTCTTATCCATATAAATTATAGAGACAAATTCCTCATTCATATATATTTATAGAAGCATGTATATATAAGTCAACTTTGGTCTATATTTTAAGTAAACGTAAGAATCAATGTCTGTACTAGTTACTGTAGATATCTAGGCTGGCTGATCCTTACATGCGGCAACTGGCTTTGAACTCTTACTTCTAATAGGGTCCCTCCAATGCCTAACAGCGGAATCCCCAAAGGCTGAGTCCTCAACCCTCAACTCTTTCTCCTTATGTCCTATTCTCAGAATTCAACTGTTGCCTTTATGCTACTGTGGGCTCTGACCTCAAGGCAATAATTCATAATTCACAGGTACAGTATTTGATTAGGAGTGAATTTAAAATGAGGTCTCTCTTTTGCTATGAAAAGGTGTAGAATTAAAAATTAAATAGACTCACTTTTGCCCTTTCTTGATGAAAACTGAAGCAACCCAAACAAAACAAAAAAGAACGGGAGCAGGTGGTCCGTCACGCTAGCAGTGAACGTCTAAATTACATTCTTAACACTAGCCTTGGTTTGCTCTGTAATCATGAGCAAGGCTTGATCGAGTGTGGTTTACGTCATATGTAACTCAAATGTTCCCAGGTCTCTCCAGCTTGTGGCTCTCCAGCTTAAAGTCACCGAACGAGTCTTTCCTCAAGTCTCCAAGGGCCGATGGCTGTCAGGCATGATTGACACTCCCTCCGCCCTGTTTGAGGGTCAGTGCTCTTGAGACAGACAATCCTGTCCATAAGGGCCAGGACTGCACTTACAGCTTCATTGCCACTTGCCTCGGACTCTCTGGTTCTCTTCTTTAAGGCAGCAGGAAAACGGCTTTCCTTTCTCGTCCCTATGCTTACAGGGGATGTCCCATGGTGGAGTGGCCTGATTCCCTGGTGCCAGCCGGTTGTAATACTCACCCAAAGCATATGGGTGACTTAGGGCTGGAGGAGTTACAGAACACCCAGGACCTCTCCTTCCTCCCCTACTTGGGCTGCTCACCTGAGTCTGACTCACAGAGGCAGAATCCTTCATCTAGCTCGGTAAGTGATTTCTCTCAGGGGCCCTCCTACACTTTGTCTCCGAATTTAAACTCACAACCTCCAACCCCAAGCTGCATCAGGCTACATCCCTGCTGTGGACGAAATTCAAGTCTTTTGAGACTTACGGGTCCCACAGAAGCCTGGAGCGTGGCTAGGTCTACGAGTTCGGAATGTACAGAGTTGGGGGTGACTGTGGAAAAGAAAGAATGAACAGCCTCTTTCTCTCTGAAGTCAGGAGAGCAAGTTTCAGCAGCCCTGTGCAGCATGGGGCTGGGAAAGGGTGGGGCAGTGGCAGGGGGATAGAGAGGGAGTTCGAGGTGTGCAGGAAAGGGAACAGTCATCCACCTTCCATGCCAGCATGTCTAAGCCTCAGCTCTGCCCTCAAGATTCCTTGATAGGTTTCTGTGGCCAGCCACACCGAGGTTTCATTCCTTGTAATCAATTTTTAGCTTATTCCATTAAGGATATTTTCATCTGTGACTAAATTTTTCAGCTCTTAGTAGTTTGAGAAAATGGTAAAACTTGTCTTGAATACCCTTGACTCAAAATTGGATTTGGTTGATTCATTTTTGAACTTAATCTTGAGTTTCTTATAAAAAGTACCACTGTCTATTAACCTACTCCCTACTGTTTCATCATTCATCACTCATTTTACCAACCCATCTTAGGGAATTTGTTGTTGTTAGAAGGCCATCAATTTGATAGGAGTTAGTAACTCAGCAGGAGCTGCGTTGAGATACGATTTTTCTTAAGGCTCTATGGGAAACAAAGGCAGCATTGGCATAATTCTTGGACCTTGGGCTTGTTAAAAAATTCCTTTCTTTTTCCCCCTACATTGGGGATTTTAAAAAAAATGCAGCAGTAAAAATTGCAGTCAATTTCATGCTCAATACAAAATGTTATGAACTGAAAAGTTCTGGAGGCTTCAAAGGAAAAAAAAAAAGGAACATACGAACATACGGCTCATTTTAAAGGCATAAAGCTTACCTATTCAATTAGGTAACTTGGAGAGTATACCTTCAGCCATTGCTGCAAAGTCTCCACAATTTTCTGAAGAAAGTTACTCTTCAAACCACAACTACTGTTTTGTTTTGTTTTTTTTTCACAACTGCTGTTTAATAAAAAGAAAAGATGCCGTAGTCATGGTATTTGCGCAATATTTCTGCATTATCAGTTTCTGACTCAGAAAGGAAAACAAAAAACAAAAAGTCCTTTAGTTTCCCCAAGGAAAGTCTGTACCAATCTATTAAATGAACCTATCATTGCGTCTACTGGAGAGTTTAGAAATAGTGTCAGAGAAAAATTGTGCTGCTTTTATTTACAGCTTCATAGGTCATCTCCGAAAGCTATGAAGGCAGTACAGCGAAAAACTGGAACAGTGAGGGATGCCGTAGACCCCACTCTGCTTGGCTTTTCTTTAGGACTTACCACATAAAGGTGGTATATTAACATTGAAAATATTTCAAGAGCTCTCTTCAACTCTGTCAAAAAAGTAGTTTTGCCCAAAGAATGAAAACCAACTCCTTACAAATATAGGGGCCTTGCAACAAATTAGGGCCCTAGAAGTTGTGTGGTTAAACACACACATACAGAGAGACACCAGACTCTGTGTTTGTCAGTCTAGTTTATCTTCTAGGCATGCGTCGATTGGAAACTCCTTAGACCTAAATCAAATCTTCTACAACTCAGCAGGTAGCACAATGTCAAGACATCAGGATAACCAGGCCATGGCACCTGCTAGCCCTGCCGACAGCCAAAGATGACAAGTCAAAAAGCATACACTCTCCCCAGTGAGGGAGGAGTAGCCTCCAGGTAAGCCTATATGTATAGTTGGTTTCTGCTAGAACCTCCAAATAAACTTTTTAAAATCAATGTTTTTTGTCATTACAACCCTAAAGATTCAGAGGAAGAAGTCCCCTAGCCCCACCCTGGAACCTAGGTCACTCACTAGAATACTACCTGCATCTTTTCCCCATTGTGTTGCAAAGGCTTAGCATATGGTAAGCTTTCCATAAAATGGACTGACCTTCTCCTCTCTTTTCCAGTCATCCCCTACTATTAGCAACTTTGCCATGCTGCCCCTGAAACAGCATGGGAAGATTCAGCATTTTATCATCCAGCCCTCAAAATATCAGGAAGGGTATTTTGGGTCTATGCCCAGCCTAGAAGTTTAACGGAATGGATTAGCACGTGCAGACAATTATTGGACTGATATACTTTGAATAAATTCCCTCTTCTGTGATAGTAACAAACGTCCTCAGGTAGGGCTGTGGTCATTACATCAGTCAGCTCAGGACAAGATATCACATACTGGGTGGTTTAAACAACAGCCATTTATTTTCTCACGGTTCTGGAGGCTGAAAGTCTAAGATCAAGGTGTCTGCAGGGTTGGTTTCTAGTGAAGCCTCTCTTCCTGGCCTGTGGCTGGACACCTTCTTGCTACGTCCTCACATGGGCTTTCCTCTGTGCATGCACAGACTGAGCAAGAGACCGCTGGTGTCTCTTCCTCTTCTTATAAGGACACCTATTCTATCAGATTAAGGCCCTACCCTTATGACCTCATTTAACCCTAATCACCTTCTTAAAAGCCCTATTTCCAAACACAGTTACACTGGCGTTTAGGGCTTCAGTATACAAATTTTGAGGGAACACAATTCAGTCCATAACATTCCACCCTCATAGTACTTAAGTTATGACATATCAGTGAGAAGAGTAAATATCACTCAAGGGTTTTCCGTCCTCTTCTGGGAAAAGGCTTCGTGTGTTTGGCTGTACACAGGACAATTGTGTCATGTTACGTATAAGGATGACATTGTTATTTACCTTATTTGGGGATTAAATATGGCTTAAGGAGAAGTATATGGATGACAAAGTTGACAAGAGGTGGACCTGTGATGATTAATTTTGTGTGTCAACTTGACTGGACCATGGGGTGCCCAGATATTTGGTCAAACATTATTCTGGGTTTTTCTGTGCAGGTGTTTTGGGCTCAGATTAACATTTAAGTTGGCAGACTGAGTACAGCAGATTGCCCTCCATAATGTGGATGAGCCTCATCTAATCAGGTGAAGGCACGCATAGAACAAAAGGCTGACGCTTCTACAAAAAAGAGAGAACTCTCCTGCTTGAGAGCCTTCAGAGTGGAAGCTCTGTTCTTCCTGGTTCTACAGCAGGCTGCCATTCTTCAGACCCCAACTGGGACACGGACTCTGCAGATCTTGGACGTGCCATCCTCCGTAAGCACATGAATCGATTCTTTATAAGTAATACATGTACATGCACACATAATACGTACAAACATAAATCCTTTTCTTCCTGGAGAACTCTGACTAATAGTCATTCACGCATTTCAAAGGCTGGCTATTGTCCACTTGTCACTTAATCATGTATACACACATTTATTGTAAACGTTTCCTGTGTAGTCATGTTCACTCTTGTTGTTGCAAAATTTAGGAATCAGACAATCCTAGCCAGAGTTCCCACAGTTCTGTGACTCCTAATTTGAGTCAGAAATTTGAGTGGTTATAAAATATTCAGATGATTACAAAATATTTCCTTAATTCTCTAACTTAGCAGCTGCACGAACTATGATGAGTTATCTGCTCTGAAATCCCGTTCCTCATTTGGCAATGGGGATAAAAATACTTGCCCTTTCTATACTGTGAGATCACTTTAGAACCTCATGGGATGACTCGTAAAAGCTCTTCTAAAGATACAAAGTGTCATCACATCACTGGCTGTATTACTATTACTACATGACATGCATATGCATTTGTAACTGTGGGTTTATTTTGAATTAAAAATTCCCAAACTTTAGGAAACAGATCTTATCTCTTATCATGACAAACACCTTAGGTTAAATGAAGGATGTTTACTAAGTGGCTCATGTGCCCACTGCCCTGGCCAGTATCCAAAGTCTACCAGGGATGCACTTTACCACTGAGCTTGGGAAGAGCTTTAGAAATCTTCTAATGCCTGTATTCCTGGCAGCCACTACCAGTGGACCTGAGTAGGCACACAAGTGTATACCTTGTTGTCATCTCTGAATTAGTTATTAATTAATCAGTTCTGTGGGCCTTATGGACCTGCCAAAGGAATGTCTAGATTACTGTTAATTTATATAATGCAACATAGATCTACGGAAGAGTGAGGAACATATGTCCAACCTTAATTGCTGCATTTAGCAGCTATCCACTTTGCAGCTGTGTCCCACAGCCTTTGTGACCTTTGTGTTCGGAAATACAGACATGTCTGCTCTCCTCTGCAAATTTCTTTACAAATTCTGCAGGTCGTGGGAGCTGTCTTTGTAGAAGAGAGTTCTTTGAAAGGGAACAAGAAATCAGAGACACTGTGCCAAGAGAAGAAAATAGGCTAAATTATCCACCTTCCTCACCAACCCTTACTCGCCTTCCTCCCCAACTAGAGGCACAACTAGTCCTTCTGGGGCTATTTTCCCAAGTCTTCTTCAGATTACACAGAAAAAACCAGAGCTCTCTGATTAAAGTTAGCCTAAGGTTTTATGTTTCTTTTTTCACTGAGTCATACAAAACAAACAAAACACATTCAGCTCAATCAAAATCTAACCAATCATATAGCGTTGTTAAACACGGCATCGACCGAAAGAAAATATGAACTCCTTGCCCAGGAAGGATGAATGCCAAGAACAGAGTAATTTTCTGGCTATGTCTTTCATATCTATAAATTTTATTTTTGTGCAAGTCACTACGTTCCTGAATAGCTGTTGATGTTAAACACCGGGGGAAACTTACAAATGGGCAGTGAAATGCATTAGGGATTACCAGATGTTAGCTAGCCACACTCCGTGAGAACCTTACTCACATCTGGTTTTGACCTCCAGAGTACATAAAACACTTTCTTTTCTCTTCTCTTATTCAATCTCCTTATTTTCGTGGCCAAGTATATACTGGATGCAAAAACTTTTCGGACCAAAACTTGGCATGTGAACTCTCGATTTGGCTGCAGTTGGGTTACTACCAATTTGCAAAATAAAGTATGAATAATAAGTAAGAGTGCAAGTAAAGTAAATCTTTACCATCTTATCAGGGAATATAAATCATTCTGGCACATACGTCAACCTTAATTTCTGTGTAAAAGTTCCAGATGTAGTTATGATTCTATTTTATATACATAACCAACTTATTAGGAATAATGAGAGCGAAAGACCCCATGGATCTCATGAATGGCCCTTCCTCATGAACACAATCTGAGCCCAGAGCCTTGGAATTCGACTGAGTTCACTTGACAATGTTGCCTCTATACAGGTTTTCCTGGTCTCTTTGTTCCCGTCCCTCACTCAATTAAACGCCTCTTCCCTCTACTTAATTTTCTGCCATGTATATGCCTCCTCTTGACCTACAAACAACGGATTAGCCTTTTGGGGTGCAATCAGGGCCAAAAAGGGCATTTTTTTTAGAACACATATCTGCAGTAATGATTTAGGATACCAACCTCCACTATTTTTTGTATTTCAAAGTAGGCTTCAACATGAAACGCTTGCTATGGGTTTTCAAACCTAAGCTCTTGGTCCTATCGGACTCCCACTGCTGCTCTGCCCGCCTGGCACCTCTCTCTGTCCACTGTGTGCAGGTCTTGCGTAGATTGGTCAGACCACCTAGGATTCTCAGCCACTGTCAAAGTTGGCTCTCCTTTATTAGGTACCACTTACTGTGGTAAAGGTGCATTACCTTCTCTAGTGCCACAATAGCCTGTTAGGGCAGAACTCTTAGAATGAGGAAAGGGAGGCCTAGATTCGTGTACTTGCCTGTAGTTCCATAGTTAGGTCACTTGGTACCTAAACCCTTCACCAGGAGCTGCTTCTTTCCTGGTCATATTAGAAGCATCAATTCTGACCACTCCTCCCATTTCTGCAATCCTTGGTCATTGAACAAAAGGTATCGCCACTCCATCTCCTCTCCTTGGTGTTTTTCTTTATCCCCTACTGCTCTTCAATTCTGTACCCCTGAACAATGCCAACACCCCAGGTGCATTCTCCTGGCACCCCATCGAGCTTTTGCCTTCATCTAAGTGTCATCCTCTGTCAATGTCATCTGGGTTGAACATCTTCTGCCTCTCTTAACCCTCCAGACATCTCCTTTCTTTACTCAGAAGCTTGACACATGGATTGGTTTTCTTTTCTAACAAATTTAGTTTTAAGAGACTGTGACTTTCTCTGATTCTTACAGGAACGTCGGCTTTCATGTCGCTTTTATTTTCTTCCAGTCTGCTGACTTCCTTCTTTCCCTTTTTGCCCTGCCCACGACCTTTACAGCTGAGGTCCGAACAGCAAATATTCACCATCCTTCGTTCTCTTAGATCCCCACACTCTGCTCACCTGTCTGGGAAAACTGAACCCAAGATGAAGGCTACAACCTACTTTCTCTGTACTCTCTCTACCGCTGGACAGTTGAAGGCCGCCAGAGGAAGCTGCACATTCCTGTATGTTGGTGCTAATGCTAGCTTGGAATGTTCGTTAACCCTTTACTTGCCTTGGATGAGAGTCCACTCTCTTCTCCCTCAGATACAGGCCCAAGGCTTTACCACACTCCTAAAGATCCCCACCCAGCGCCCTCCCCTCCCTGCCAGCACACGGCCTCACGCCCTACTTCACTGTGCCTCGAGCCTGATCTGTCAACTTCCCGTCTAAAGATTTTGCCTTATCTAAATCCACATGCTTCCTTCCTTCCTTGCAATCTCAGAGGACAAGAAGTCTCTTCTCCTGCCTGGAATCCCTTCCCCCGTCTCTCCATTCGGCTAACTCCTCGCTCCTCTGTTAAGGCATCTCAGATGGTCACTCTTCCAAGATGGGCTCCATCGAGCTGGTCCTATAGTTGGGCCAGGTGACTCCCATCTACCCTCGTGCTTCTGACGTGCTAGTGTAAAGCTGCTTAGGTGTTTGCTGCCTGGACCAGGCTGGGTGGTCCCCAAGGTCAAAGACCTGATCCTTCTCACCTTTAAATCCTCAATGTAGTGCAGGCCTGTCACCTAAAAGGGACACAGTTTTACTGATTTGTTTTTGTTATCAACTTCCTTCCTTAACTGAGTGTTTCTGTAACAGTCTAGACAAAAAAAAAAACAACCCAAAACAATCCTCCCCTAAAAAAACCCACCAGACTAACAGACCCAATGAGGACATCCTATGCTTTTACACCTCATTTCTATTAAAAAGAAAGATTTTATAGATAATGCAGTATATAACATATATTATGTGTGTGTGTATATATATTTATACATATACACATACCTATTCATAATTTTTCTAGTACTTTATGTGCAATAAAAAATATCTTTTGTTTTCCATTCTTAACACTATTATACACTTTAAATAAGTCACCTGCCCATTCTGGGCCTCAGTTTGCAAAGTGAGGAGGCCGGACTTGGTAAGCTCAGTGAACTCTTCAGTAATGAGATGACTGTTTGATGACAATGATAATCAAGCAGAGACTCTAGGCCTGGGCGACAGCAGAAAAATAATTGACTCTTGCTATTCTAAAAGTATTTTCAAACTATCACATAATTATTCCCTTACCTGACATTTCTAACGTAAGCTTTTGAATTTATAAGCTGCTTTCAAATTAAATGAAATAATCAGATAAATTCTTATATTAGTATGTCAATTTCCTTTTTGAAAACACACTTTTAAATTTTATAATAATTTTAGATTTACGTAAAGTTTGCAAACATAGTGCAGACAGTTCCTGTATACTCCTCATCTGGTTTCCCTCTTGTTAATATCTTACATTACTACCAACTAAACTCTAGACCTCATTTGGACTTCACTAGTTTTCCACTGTCCTTTTTCTGTTCCAGGATCTCAGTGAGGACACCACATTCATTCATCATGTCTCATTAATTTCCTGTGGGCTGTGAGAGTTTCTCAGTCTTTGCCTGTTTTTCATGACCTTGATGGTTTCGAGAAGTACTGGTAGGGTGTCCTGCAAAATGTCCCTCAATTTGAGTTTGTCTGGTGCTTTTCTCATGGTTAGACTGGGGTTATGGGTTTTGGGGAGGAAGACCACAGAGATACAGTGCTATTCTCATCACATCATATCAAGGGAATGTAAACCAACATGACTTATCACTGTAATGTGAACCTTAACCTCAGTGTCCCTTTATGGAGCAATTTCATATTCGTTACCTCATGTGACTCTTTTAAGGATCATGGCATGTACAAGCCTGGCATCCCCAGCTCCATTTTACAAAGGAAGACCTTGAGTTGGGGTTTGGAGACAAGGCATTATGACTGTCACACTATCAATCTCTCCCTAGCCCCCTGACGGTCTCTTGTAAGTCACACCTAAAAGAAGCATTTATAAGAAGCATCTTACGATGCCTTCCTGTATACATTCATTTTAGTGCTCCTGTGGTTAAGAATTTTCATGATTCAATGCTACATGTTATCTTCACGACTACAGCTATAATCCTAGGCTGATTTGGACAAACGCAAAATGGATCAACATGTCCAATCAACCAATCAAGTAGCCAACTAATCATTATTTAAATTCACCTTTGGAATGAACTTTCTTTTTTCAAACGGATGACTTGGTGTTTGATAGTCATACTTTATTTTCTGAAAGATTCAAGCCTTCTTACCAGACCCCAAAAATCTTTAAAAGAAAGTTGTTTCTTCATCTGTGAAATAGGCTTGTGATTTACATAGAGATACAATATTTTGGGTGTGTATTTCAATATGATAGGAAGGGGGCCTGATAACTGTCCCTCTAGAGACACTAGTAAAAATAATGATCATTGGTATTATAATGATAGCAATAATAATAATGGCTAACATATTTAGCTGTTACTATGAGGCAGAATCTGTGCTAAATGATAATCTCATTTCATCATCAAAATCTATGGGTTAAGTGCTACTTAACCCATAGATTTATATCCTCATTTTGCAAATGAGAAAACTGAGGCTCAGCGAGATAAAGAAACATCAAAGTTTACACAGGTCATATTCTTGAAGCATTTACTTTGCTAGGGCTGCCATAATAAAATACCACAGACTGGCTTAAAGAACAGATAATCTGGGACTTCCCTAGTGGTCCAGTGGTTAAGACTCGATGCTCACAATGCAGGGGGCCCGGGTTTAATCCCTGGTCAGGGACCTAGATCCCACATGCCACAACTAAAATATCCCGCATGCCTCAATGAAGATCCCGCACGTGGAAACGAAGATCTCACATGCTCCAACTAAGACCTGGCACAGCCAAATAAATTTTAAAAATAAATAAATATTAAAAAAAGAAAAGAACAGATATTTACTTTCTCATAGTCCTAGATCACAGAGAGCAGTTTGCTTCTGTCTGAGGCCTCCTTGGCTAGCTGAATCCTCACATGGCCTGTCCTCTGTGCACGTACACTCCTGTTGTCTCTGTGTACCCAAATGTCCTCTTTTTATAAGGACACCATTCAAATTGGATTAGGACCCACCTTAATGGCTACATTTTAATTTAATTACCTCTTTAAAGACCTTATCTTGAAATCCACTTACATTCTGAGTTACAGTACTAGGGGTTGGGACTTTTAACATATGGATACTGGGAGAACGTAATTCAGCCCATAACAGGAACTGTGACTCAAACCCAAGCTGCATGACTCCCAAGCCAAAATCTTAACTATTTAGCTATCCTGGGAAATGAATCTTACACCTTCAGGGTAGTAAAACCACCAGCATCTTTAGACTTACTTATCATCACAGCCAATCGTGCAGTGTTTCCACTGATCTGTGATTTACTACTTTATTATTTACCCCATCATTTACAAGCAGCTGGCCTTAGAAGAGGACTCAGCTATGATGCCAGCTGGGGAATAACATATTTCTGTTTTGGGGTGTTGCTTATTCAGCTCTCACTCGTATCTTCATTTATTTGTTCAACAAATATTTACTGAGTGCTTGCTATAATTTGGGCATTTTTCTAAGCACTTTAGAAATATCAGTCAATTTAATCTTCATAATACATGAAGGTATTATCATTCCTCTTATCTTACAGATGAGAAACCAAGGCTCAAAGAGGTTAAGCAACTTGCCAATCGCTTAAGAGGTGGTGACAAGGCTTGAAGAAGGCAACTTGAAAGCAGCCTCACTCCAGACCCTTTGCCTATACTTCAGATTTCTCTTCCTTTCTAGCTGTTAAAGTGTCTGAAGATGGATAATTACCTCTGACTTTTCCTTTTTTAAAATAAAAGTAATTATTAGAGTTACTAGTAACTTAGCAAAGATCTGTTTTTCCTCTACTATTATACACAATGTGAAATAGTTGCAATTAGAGTTCCTATTTAATCCTTAGGTTTCAGAACAGTAAATAAATCTGTGAGTTTTCTGGTTCAAATTTGTGATCTAGCAGCTAAGACGTCACCTTTGAAATAATAGAAAAGATTTTTAAAGCCAGAAAGGATGCAATTAAAACAGTGCTTTGAAAGCATGGGGGGACAGAACAGGCATATTGAGGAATTTCAGGAAGATAGAATACAGAGAGGATAGGGTCAATGGAGAAAGTAGAGCAGAAGAAAACAGCCTAAGAGAACAGAGATGAGCACAGCTCTTTCCATGAGAGCTCCTAAGATGCTAAAGTCATACCAGCAAGTGTGAAGAGCAGCTGTGCTCAAGGTATTTATTCAATAACTATATTCAGACAGTCTATATTGGGGTCCACCGCTACTCCTTACCTAGAGCCCTCAACGATCTCGAGTTAAAATCTGAGAAGTGTTCTTGAAAGAAAGAGCGGGGGTGGGCTGGGTGAGACTCCTAGTAAGGGTGTAAGGAGAATCAGAGCACTCTTGGGGGTGGATGTGGCTCTTGCAGCAGCCAGGGCTGGAGGATGGGGTAGAGGAGAGAAATCAAGGCAGCTCTACCAAGGCCTGAGTGAGACGCACTAAGCACTAGCTCTCAGAGGCTCATGGGAGCCCTCCTTACACTGACACCACTGCCTGCTTGTGTGTGTGTGCGTGTGCGTGTCAGAGTGATGTCTGAATAGGATCAAAATGGGGCTATGGGAGAAATGAACATTATTAGGAGGTTGTGGCTTTTGAAACCAACCTGCAACTTTGGTAGCTCTGGATGCAGACATGACTTTGGATTGCATCACTGTTGGGAGGCCATGGGTGGGACCGTAATTGCATGCACACTCTTCAGGTAGTATCAGGCGGGGACATCTCTAGCCCTGTAGGTGTGGGAGATTTTTTTAACTGCTCAGTGCTTTTTTCTTTTTTAAAGATTATTGGACTCTTGGCTTGAAGGTTTCAAAATATTTTTCAAAGCTTCCAGTTTTCTAAAACGGGTTTAGGAGAAAATTAAAAAGAACTAACCTTAAGGTGCTCGTTAATGACAGTTTTGTTTTTCAGATCCAGAGACAACAGAACCTATACCGAATCTAAACCTTCAAAACAGAGAAAAACCAAGATGTGGGGAAGATGTCCGATTGACCTCCTTTCTTTTCTGTTAACCTCTCCCCCTGGAGAGCCCTTCTCAGGAGACCTGAGAAAGAGAAAAGCAACCCCCTAAAGCAGGCAACTGGTCTCCTCCGGGTGAGCACAAAAATTTCACAGCACATCCACTTCAAGCAAGGCCACTCTGTGAGCGTGATGGATCAAGACAAAAGATAGGACCACTCTACAATCATGTCCGAACACAGACAAAACATGAACATTGTCCAAACCACAAAAATGACCAAACATTCCCCACCTATCTAAATTAGCGTCAAGACACTCAATTGTAGAATTATTAACGCCTACTTGCTGATAGCATCCAATTTAGAGTAAAGCCCCACCTTCTTCAGCCCTCTTTAAAATCACCTAACACAAGCCCAATCCTTTCTAGTAAGTCTTTTCTAACCTTTCTGACAGCTTCTTAGTGAGACACCCCACAGTTCTCCATGGAGTGTGTACTCCCTCCCTAAAAACGTAATAAAACCAACTTGTTCAGCAATAGATGTGTTCCTGGTGCTGTCGGGATGATGGATTTTGACAGGTCTTAGGAATGTCAAGTTTCTCTCTGCACTTTTATTATTACTTGTCTCAGATCATCAAAGAGCAGCTCCCCTGGACTAAGTTTCCTGGTCCAGGCAGTAATTGCCAAGGTTTGCCAAGCTCTTAGGACGTGCCAGGAGCTTTATATGAATTAACTCCTTTTATACTCACAATGGCCCTACGAGTTGAGAGGCTTAGTACCCCGTTTATAGATGAGGAAACTGAGGTACAAAGGTTACACACAACTACGTGGCTGAGCCAGGAGTCCAGGACAGCCAGTTGAGCCAGTGCTGGGGCTCCAACGTGCACACCATGCTGCTTCCCGCTGCACAGAATCACTGCTGTACAGTCACTGGTCACTGTGCCATCAGCCTGCACTGAAGGGCACTATAATAAACAGCCCCAGGATATCACTGCTAGGTTTCCTGTAAGATACGGAAGAATGCAGACGCACAGGAAAAAAAAAATCTCCTTAATCACAGCACCAGAAATAACTGAGTTTCTTTTAAGTAACTGGATTTTTTTTCACCTAATGAAGACAGTAATTGTATAATTCAGAGATTTCAACCTAATTTAAGACAGGTATGGGATGATTTTAGACTGAATAAACCTAAGCAAGAAAGACAATTCTCTTTGAGTTTTACTTTCAATTTTACTAATGTGGTCAAGAGAGCATTCCTGCTTGGTAGTAAGAGGACTAGCTTTTTTTTTTGGCCGCCATCACGAGGCATGGGGGATCTCAGTTCCCTCA
The DNA here is from genome assembly GCF_003031525.2 of Neophocaena asiaeorientalis asiaeorientalis. Classification (NCBI taxonomy): domain Eukaryota; kingdom Metazoa; phylum Chordata; class Mammalia; order Artiodactyla; family Phocoenidae; genus Neophocaena; species Neophocaena asiaeorientalis. Next base: position 2,093,594 of record NW_020175199.1, read on the forward strand.
TCAGGGATGGAACAGAGGCCCCTGCAGTGGAAGCCCAGAGTCTTAACCACTGGACCACCAGGAAAGTCCCAGGACTAGCATTTCTTTATTTTCCCAGAAAGAGGGAGGTTGAGGCACAGAGGCTTGGAAGGTAATAATTAATATCTAGCAAGATCTCAATAACTTAGCTTCATTTTATTCTACTGATTTTTGGTAATTACCTTCCATTTATAGCCTACTATAATTTTCCATTTACAAGTGATAAAAAGATTTCTTTAAAAATTATTTCAGTAAAAATTTGAGTTCGTTTAAGGAAAAATGTTAATAGTGGTACAGGTGGTAGGAGACCAAACAAGGAAACAAAAATCATGAAGGTGCTTTGGGAAACGCTGACTTCAGTTGCCTCTTTGCCTTGGGTGCTGGCAAGTCGGAGTTTACTTCATGAGTCATTGATGTCAAGGGTACAGTTCCCTACTCCATGAATTTCTCCGTCTGACCTAAACCTAGCTTTATCTTGTCTCCCCCTCACTGTCCCCTCTGCCCTCTTGTCTTGCCACCCTACTTCCTTTCAGAAAAAATAGTGTGGGGGGGGGGCGAGACATAATAAAGACTATCTCTTTGCTTTAATAACACCTGGTCCAAACAGTGGAAGTGACCCGGGCTACCCGTCCGCTAAGGGAGGGGCAGGGAGCTCTGGGAAAGCCCAGGGTGCCTCGTTTCCTCTAGTTCGGGAAAGTTTTAATTCTTCAAACTGGGCTGGAACCTTATTTCTAAACCTGCCTGCGCAGCAGATTCTCCGGCTCTCCTGCGTCCCATCTCAGAGTCACCGTGAGAGCCTGTTCCTGCAAGAAGTGTGAGTGAATTAAAGTACTTCAGTGGAAAAGTAAGGGAACCCCCCAGCCCCCGACGTCCCCCTCCCCCTTTCTGGCTATGCAGCCCCACGACCTTCAGTTCGCCTCCCTCTTTCCAATTCCCCGGAGCGGCGACGTTCTCGAGGACCCCACGGAGGCCGGGCGGCGGGGGTCGAGGGCAGGGACAGAGAGAGACCTCCCCACTCCCCGGGATTGGGAGGGGGATGGGCAAGCGCGGGAGAATAACGCCTGGGAGCCCGAGCAGCGCCGCCCCAGACTCCCCGGAAAGCCCGAAAAGCTGGGTGCAGAATCGCCTCTCTTTCAAGAGTTCTCAGGAAGTTTGGGGGAGGGGCGCTCCGCTCGCTCCTGTTCGCGGGAGGGTGAGGGAGGAGGACAGCAGCGGCAGGTCTCGGAGCTGTGTCGCGTCCCGCCCTCGGGCGGGCTCGGGTGCTCCCGGCGGCGGGGTCTGCGGGGCGCGGGCGCGGGCAGAGCGCGCCGGGCGGCATGGAGGGACTGGTCCTGCTCAACGCCCTGGCCACCCGGCTGCTCTTCGTGCTGCACTCGCTGGTTGGAGTCTGGCGAGTGACCGAGGTGAAGAAGGAGCCGTGGTACTGGCTGCTGGCGCTGCTCGACCTCTTGCTTTTTCTGGAGACGGCGCTGACCCTCAAATTCAAGCGCGGCAGAGGCTACAAGTGGTGAGCGCACCCTGGGTGAGGGATGGGCATGCCGAGTCCCCGGACGCTGTCCCCTGCGGCACTCTCAGGCGGCCCAAGAGCCCGTCTCCCCGACGATTCTTTACTGGGATGCGGAGGACACCCTTTGTCCTCGCTGGGAGCATCGAAGGAGCGCGGGATGCTTGGGCGTCGCTTGGACACAACGGAGTGCCCCAGGGTCCCAGGGCAACCCGGGAGAGGGGAAGGCTCCAGTTGCAGCCATGCGCCACCCAACCCCAGGTCTAGCAACTTGAAAGATGGGAAAAAAGAAGGGAAGCGCTTGCATGCTCTACAGAAAGTGCTCCAAAGTGGGAGAGTAGTGGGGCGACGGGGGTGTCATGTGCTGTGCGTTCTGAATTTGGGGTGTAATTGTGCACGGCTTAGCCTGAGTGCAGTTATGGGGATGCCCTTCGCCGGGCATCAGCGACTTGTGTAAGGGCTTGTGCACATCGGGCAGCGCTGGGGGCAGCACTTCCCGGGGTGAGAAGCCACTCGCAGCACGTCTGTGGTTTCAGCCGCTTCGCCGCAAACCAGCCCCAGCATGGCACTAGCTTCAGGTGTCTTCCGGGCTTGGTTGCTTCCGAGCCTTGGTTAATGGTCAGCCCATCTTGTCAAATGTGTCATTTCTTGCTTGTTTCAAACAGTCTGCTTAGTTTCACTCAGATTTGTTCTATATCACCTTAGGAAGTTACCTTAGATATAAATGTGTGATTTTGACATTGGTTTCACTTAACCTGCTTAGATTCATCTTAATTTGCTCTAACTTGTACTAAGATGGTACTTTTGAGATGAATGTGCATTTCTGAGCTTGTTTGCTCATATAAAGTTTATATAGCATTTACAACGTTAAAAAAAAAAAAAAAGATGGGTTACGATGCTGGTGAAGGTACTAGCAGGCAGTGGTTCAGCCTTCACCTCAACGTGCCAAACCGCAGACTCTTTAGTGATGTTTGATTTCCTCCCCAAAGACTTGGATGGCAATCAAAGAATTGAGAAAAAGATTCCCTGCCATTTACAAAGAGCCTCTATCTCTATGGCTCCACTCCCAGGAAATTTTCAGCCCAAACTTATCTGAGTTAGGCCTCTTTCTGTATTATTTTTTAAAACAATGAGTCTGTGTTTTCATGTATGCCATATTTAAGAAGAATACCAACTGCTATGAGATAGAGGAAAATACTGTTAGCCAATTCAAGAATTGTATACATGATGGCATATTAAGAAAAATTAAAAGAAAAAACCCCTCTGGACTGTTTTACATAGTCAACTACAAAAGGCTGTGTATTTCACTACAATCCAAGGGAGAGAATGCGTTGTCTCTTAAAATCATGTGAGTCTTGCTTAAATTTTCCACTGTCGAAAAATTTCTAGAATTATCAATGAAGGAATTATTCAAGTAGAATCAATTTAATACAACAAGGATTGGAGGAATGTCACTGCCCCTCCCCCCATTAACAGCTTATCAAGCAAGAGAGATCTGAGGAACTTTCCAGTATGCCTTTCGGAAATCTCAAAGAAAAATAGTATTAGTTCCCCAAATAAGCCTTAGGGTTAAAGAAACAAAAGGGAGAAAAGTGTTCACACAGCAAGCGGATCACGTGAGATTGATTTAGCTTTTACTGAGTAGCTTTAACACGCTAGGGTAAAAAATATCTTCAGTAACATGAGGATGAAATCTGAGGCTTAAATATGTTCCATGGAAAGTAGTCCTGCCACCAGCCACCATCAGAGCTTCTGGGAGAAATGTCAACCTCAGAAGAAGGACCAGCTCAACTGGCCCTGAAATATCCTCCTTCTTCTCCAAGAGTGAGGGCTTAGCTCACATTAAGTCAAAATTCCATGCCAGTTGTGTAGACATACTGTAGGCAATGGAACCTTCATGTCCGTATCACCATTGACCACTGATTGACCCAGACTGACATGTAACTTAAAACTGAGAGAGGACAAAAGGATGGGCCAAAAACTGGTGATGGTCAATATGGCAAATTAAACAGGAAACTGGGGACATGTTTGTATATAGAGCATGGATTCAAAATCAGACAGATAATGGAGTAAAAATTGGGGCTTTCCTACTTACTTGCTGTGAGGCACTGAATAAGTTACTTAACCTTTTTGAGTCTCAGTTTCCTCATCTATAAATACTTATCTCATAGGTTGTTATGAATTAAATGAAATAATATATATTGATGGTCAATGAATACAAAAGAAATGGTCTTTTCTAGATCCTAGAGTTTTTCTTATTTTTATTATGAAAAAATATTCTGTGTCCAGTGGACATATTTTCTGTCTGTAAAAGTCAAAAAACTTTACCTGAGAGACTGGCCAGTAAACCATTGGTTCAGAGCCAAAAAGCCGAAAATAATTCTCATCTTTATTTCAGAACAGGCCCATGATGTATATTGTATATTATAGCACTAACTGAAAAAAATTTTTGCTGGCTCAATATCAAGATTATATTTGAGAGTTAGCAAAAAAAAAAAAAATCCTTGATAGACTTGGCTATTATAAAATTTCAGGAACAAATGAGTCTTTGTAAAATGATCTAAACAGAAATGTGGTAAGTAATTCTTTGTTCTACTGATGTTACCAAATAAAACCGAGTCTACAAATATCGTCATTTTCATGATGGACAAAGGTCACATGCTGTTCTTTCATAAGTTTGAGAAAAAAATCAGAAAGTGGAATGCTAAAAAAATATAGAAAATTATCCTAGATATAACATGGTGACACTTAAAAAGGGTTTGATTTGGGACATACTTCATTTCTGGACTGAAGTTTTCTGAGTAAGGAAAAGTGTAATTTTTTGTTGTTTTTGAACGTTAAAAAAAAGTTGTCATTAGAAAATCAAGGCTGATGGAATAACAAAAAGATAAAGTAAAAGTGATGGCAGTAGGAAAATGTTCCTCTAAGTAGGAAAATGTTACTACAGAGATCTTTATGTAGATCTACATAATATAAAGATATATGTATCTTCTTCTTTTGGCTGAGTTGGGTCTTCATTGCTGCGCGTGGGCTTTCTCTAGTTGCGGCGAGCGGGGGCTACCCTTCGTTGCGGTGCGCGGCTTTCTCATTGCGGTGGCTTCTCTTGTTGCAGAGCACGGACTCTAGGTGCATGGGCTTCAGTAGTTGCAGCACATGGACTCAGTAGTTGCAGCATGCAGGCCCTAGAGTGCATGGGCTTCAGTAGTTGTGGAGCATGGGCTCTAGAGCACAGGCTCAGTAGTTGTGGCACACGGGTTTAGCTGCTCCACGGCATGCGGGATCTTCTTGGGCCAGGGATCAAACCAGTGTCCCCTGCATTGGCAGGCGGATTCTTAACCACTGTCCCACCAAGGAAGTCCCTATATATGTATCTTTCGATCCATTGGTCTTACATTTTTGACTCTACCTATAGAACCAAAAGTACCCATATGCAAAGACACACATACAAAAATACTAATTTTCATCTTGTTAGTGGAAAATAAAGCTAAAAGCAACCTGATTATTCACCAATAGATTGGTTGAAAAATTGTAATATACCCATACTATAGAATATTTTGCTGGTATTAAAAATAATGAACTAGGGCTTCCCTGGTGGCGCAGTGGTTGGGAGTCCGCTTGCCGATGCGGGGGGCACAGGTTCGTGCCCCGGTCCGGGGGGATCCCACGTGCCGCGGAGTGGCTGGGCCCGTGGGCCATGGCCGCTGGGACTGCGCGTCCGGGGCCTGTGCTCTGCAGCGGACGAGGCCGCAGCAGTGAGAGGCCCGTGTAACGCTAAAAAAAAATTTTAAAATAATAATAATGAGCTAGATTTTATCTATTGACTTTGAGGGATGTCCATGATATGTTGTCAGAAGAATAAAGTTACAGACTTATGTATATTATGCCCTCAATTTTTAAACAAACTTGTCAAAGAACTACCCTTTGTATCAATTGAATACATTGTCTATTTACTAGTCAAGAAGAAGAAGGAGGGGGAGAGGAGGAGGTGGGGAGGCAGGAGAAGAGAATGAGAAGAAGAAGAAAGAGGAGAAGAGAAAGAAGAAGAGTTGGAGGAAGAGGGACAACCCTCTCACACTGAAAATCAATCAATCAATCAATCAATCAAGGCCTGAACAGTGGACTAAACTCTGTTTATACATGAAGTGAAAATTTCTCTTCTGGAATATCAGATCCATGAAACTCCTTTAGACTGCTCTAGGCTAGTTTGAACATTGTTCTTTTTATTAAAATTTGCACCTGGCCCCAAATAAATTAAATCTATAGAAATCATGGTGCAATAAACAGAGCTAGAGAGGAAAATGTGAAAGAAATTTCTTGAAACGCAGCAAACATATTACACTTGTCCAAAGAATGTTTCTTTAGCTATTCTTTGGATAGGAAAAATGGAACTAGAGCTGCTGAGCTCAGCTGTCCAGGGACAGGCAACATTACATCAACACTAAGAACTTGCCAGTTGGAGGAGCTTAATTTGTTGGAATCCTGTAGAATAAAGAGGGTAAGCCAACGACACGTTCCTTGTTAAGTCCAACAAATGTGTGCTGGTGGAATTTGGCCCTTTTCCCCTAGTATTTATTAATTTCATCTGCTCTTCACTTACTTTTCATTAAGATGAAAATTAGTTTCACTGCTTTATTTTTTCTTGATTTTGTTTTCTATTGTCTGGGGAACAATCCAAAGGGTCTGTGAATTACCATTTAGGTACAGTCAAACAGAAGATAAGATTTCCAGTTGCTTTCTAGCTAATACTGATAAAATATTCCTCAGGAAATAGAAAAGCGATCAAGATTGTGACAAATTTGAAGCCTGTTCACTTAAAAGCAGGTGGTATCTGAGAATAAGTAGAAATCTAAGTTGAATTTATTGATAAAACTGTAGAATTGTAAGCACTGAGCTTTCTTCATCAAAATTTCAAGAATACAAGGTAAATATCATTGAGTTAATAAAACAGCTCACTTATATGGTCACCTTTCTGCATTGTCTCTTTCCCTTCTCTTTTTTTTTTTTTAAATAAATTTATTTATTTATTTTTGGCGGTGTTGCTACCAGCAGGCTTTCTCTAGTTGCGGGGAGCGGGGGCTACTCTTTGTTGCCGTGTGCGGGCTTCTCACTGCGGTGGGTTCCCTTGTTGCAGAGCACGGACTCTAGGCGCTCAGCCTTCAGTAGTTGTGGCTCGCGGGCTTAGTTGCTCCGCGGCATGTGGGATCTTCCCAGAACAGGGCTCGAACCTGTGTCCCCTGCATTGGCAGGCGGATTCTTAACCACTTCACCACCAGGGAAGTCCCCTCCCTTCTCTTTTATTAGGTTGAATCAGACAACTACTTGTTGACCTGCCTACTAAGTAAGCATGACACATGCTAGGTGCTGTGAAGAAACAGAAAACAGACACATTTGAGATTTTAAAATAAAATGTAGCATTTCAATGAAGTGTTCAAATGTAGACACATTTGAGATTTTAAAATAAAATGTAGCATTTCAATGAAGTGTTCAAATGTGTGGGAATAAGAGTAATTGTGAATATTTAGCATTTTGTGATGTTCGGGCTCTTTCAAGTGTTTTACAGAACTTCCCACTTGATCCCGACAGCAACTGTAGTTATTTTCTGTTTCTGTTTTCTCCCATTTTTAGGTGAGGAAGCTGAGGCACAGAGCTGTTAAACCATTTTAAGATCATTGAGTTGGTGATGGGGAAAACAGGGATGTTAAGACTCTAACAATTTAGAGGAGAAAAGGATGTGGGGAGGAGTGATGGGGCAGGGTGGGGACATGGCCAGGGGATGGTGAGTAGGGAGGGAGAGGGGGCTTTACAGCATTTGAGCTGCAGCAGGAGAAGCAGATATGAGAGAGAAGAGTGCCAAGGCTGGGTAAGTAAAGGACATCCTGAGGGAGGTGAGTGTGGGGAAACGATAACAGATTTCTCTGGAGGAAACACAGAGCCTTATCGTTCTTCATTCAGCAAAAATACCTGGAACATCTCAAGTGTGTTAGATGTTTTTTTTTTTAGTGCCAAGAATACGGAGGTGAATAAAGCAGGTAAAATCCTGCCCTGCAAGAACTCGTATCTTAGTCAAGGGACTCAGAAAATAAAGTAAATAATAAACAAGTGTGCTGACGGGGAACTGGATAAAGGCAGTCAAAAGGTACAAACTTCCAGTTATAAGATAAATAAGTACGAGGGATGTAATGTACACCATGATGAATATAATTAACACTGCTGTATGTTACATACGGACGTTACTGAGAGTAAATCCTAAGACTTCTCATCCCAAGGAAAAACTAGTTCTTCCCATTTCTTTTATTTGTATCCGTATGAGATGGATGTTCACTAAACTTACTGTGACAATCATTTCATGATGTACGTAAGTCAAATCATTAATGCTGTACAACCTTAAACTCACACAGTGCTGTATGTCAACTGCGCCTCAGTGAAACTGGAAGAAAAAAACCAGGTGTGCTGATAAGTAACAATAAGCAGGTAAACAAATGAGGGATCAGAACTATGAAGGCCTAAGTGGGATGCGTTATAGAGGGATGGAGGCCCCGGGGGAAGGTTCCACTGGGTGGAAAGAGAGATGTCTAGCTGGGGAGGTGACGTGTGAGCTGAGTCCGTTAGAGAGAGAAGGAGCCAGGCAAGGGAAGAGCCAGGGAGACGATGAAAGGAGTGAGAGGAAGAAGAGCTATGCGTGCTTCGGGACACTTCCGACATCCTCCCAGAAGACAGAGAAATACTTTCGCTTCTAGTCTTCATTGTCTCTTCTCTCCATGTCCCCTGCCTCCAAGTGAGAAATTCCTTCTAAATTTTATATTTGATCCTATCTCATTTAAAAAAATTGAAGTATAGTTGATTTATAATGTTTTAGGCATACAACAAAGTGATCCAGTTATATACACATACATACACACACATATATGTGTATATATATAGTCTTCTTCAGATTCTTTTCCATTATAGGTTATTACAAGATACTGAATAGAGCTCCCTGTGCTATACAGTAGGTCCTTGTTGTTTATCTATTTTATACACAGTAATGTGTATCTGTTACCATATCTCATTTGAAACATCATGTGTTTGAAAATGTCTGGCTGGCCCCCAACTAAAAACAGGAAAGATAAATTAAACATCAAAAGAGATTCCTTCCTAAATTGATTGCAAATTCAAACCAATTGTGTAAAAAACTCAGTGAAATCTGATTTGATTAATCAATTGTATTTAGACGGTTCAGCAGCAGAAATGAAGAACCTAGACTTGACAGGTATCATATGAGGTCTGATCCTGAACAAGTTTTGAGCAGTGTAGAAGAGCTCTGTAGGATTATAATGCTGTAGTATTTGATAATATGTATCTTCCTCTACCAAAACTGCTTACAAGAACGCCACAGAGGACGTTGGGAAATAAAAGCACTCTTCTCCTGATCTTGTTGGGCATCAGAGAGGACGAAATGAAGGCATTTAGAAGGAGACCCTATGATTTCCATATGGCCAGGGTGGGCACCGGAAATTCTCCCAGGAGATAAACTGTTTCTCTTCTTGTTCACATTTGCCGTCCAGATTTCCTGATATCTCTCCTTAACTTTTTAGTTATTCCAATAATACTTTCCACTGTGCGTCGGACTTATCAGCACTGCCTGCAGTGTACATCCAGAGCTTTATCATATTCGTCATCTTCACATGTGTTTGTGTGTATGCGTTTTCTATCCTGAACCTCGAGCTCAAGGCAAAAGGGTGACTTACATTTGCATCCTTTTTGTAGGCATACTGAATGTTACCAGCAAATGACTTTGATTTTAGTGATCCGAGTCATGGTTTAGGAGCAAGAGTCTTAACCTATCTTGAGTTAGTACTATGCTTTGCTCCCAAGAAGAAGTCATATTTTCTTCCTTTATTTCACAATGAACTTGGGATCAAATCAATAATTATGGCTGCATTTAGAATGGGACCCCCAGGAAGTTGAACCACTGAATGATGCCCGTGTTTTTCTCTACCAGTATGTTCAAGTGAGACATTTAAAACTGAAAATTAAGGCTATAATATTTTGTAACTTCGTGTACTTGACTGGGAGAAAAACAAAGTACAAATTAGTGTGGGCAGCTCCCATGAGTCAGTGTATATGTGTATATCCCTACTTCTAAATTTCAAGCATTTCTCCTTCTCATAGCAGTGACATTATTATGCATACAGCATCAGGACGAATCTGAATAGCTTCACTTTTACAACAATGGAAAATTCACCTTTACATGGAGGTTTATTTTCCCCATGTGCATTTCCCTCCCTACTCCGGAAGTTCCTCTAAAGTACCAATATCAGGCGTGTTAGACCTGGAGTGCATAAATCATTTTGTTAAAGAAAACCCGTGGTTTTTAAAAAATAAAATAGTATTTTTTAATATGCAGGTATGAAAAAATGAACTTTCTTTGAAAGTCACGTTAAGGATTGTTAACGATCCACAACTTTAATATAAAATGCCAAGGTGGGGCTGATTTTGTTTAATTTTTCTGAATATAAACTTACCACCCATAGTTGTTCAGGGAGAGGGGTTATATTTTATCTCTGGGTTGTCTGACCTCCAAGAAGTAGCTGGTGTATGACTGACTTAATGTTGTATGCTTATTAGAATAAAAATTAGTAATTCTTAGAAAAAGAAGAAGTCCTCTCTATGACGGATGCCTCTGGCAGCCTTGGTTGGGTCCTACAAGAGTCCTTTGCTTTCTTATTTCCCTGATTGAGCCCCCTGTTCCACACACCTATTTTATTATTAGGAATAGCCTCTTAATATATTGGCTGTGCCATTTTCTGACAGTCTGTTGATAACGGAGATGAGGATGATGATGAAAGTGACGGTGATAATGCAGGTGGTAACAGTTATTGATTACTGAGTACTGACGGTGCTCCTAGCCTGCTTTACATCCATTATCTCCTGTGATCCTCACGACCACCCAATGAATTCGTTTTCATCTTTATTAGTATTTTATGATGGGGACGCTGCCGCATAGCAAGGCTAGGTCACTTATCTAAGGTCACGACTAGTAATAATAAATCACAAAAACAATGCCTAGCATATGGTGAGCCCTCACTTTTATTGAGCCCGGCTTTTGCACTGAATGGATTACCTCCTTCACTCCTCACAATAGCCCTCGTGCTACTATTCTAGCTCCTACTTGCAAATGAGGAAGCCAAACTCAGAGAAGTATTCCCACGCTCGGATTAAACTCCATCAGCCTGTTTGTTGCGCTCTGCAGTCAGTAACCAAACTGGGTTTTGCCTGTGGACAGTACAACTACGTATATTTTGGGGGTCAAGGATTCCCTGCAGTAGAGAAAGGGTCAAAGTATTTACTCTGTTTCAAAATTGGGTAGGTAAATCTCAGGTGACTTGCTAATGAGTACTAGGATGGTTTTGCTTAGAACGTAGAAAATTTCAGACTCCACATGGCCACGACTCAGAGACACTTACACAAGCAGACATCCCTGTAAAATCAAAGCAGATGCAAAGGAAGACAGAAGAGGGGAAAAATTCTAGAGCGTCTTCATTTTTGGTCCTGAAGTGAAGAACCAATCTCTTCCCCAGAACAGAAATAAATACCATTGTCTTTTATAGAGTGAAATAAATTGAAGTGTTATATAAATAACATCCATAATGCATTTAATCCTCTGAGAGACCATTAAAATTCATTAGTCATTAGTGCTTAAGTTCGCTTGTTCATTAAACAATCATTTATTACAGTAGGTGCTATGATGGTGTTCTTGAAGGAATATAAAATATGCGCAGTTATATGAGGACAAGACAAAACAATACTCTGAGAACCAAATAATTTTCCACAAATTCAGTCCAAGAGTGCAGAAAGGCTTCAGAATAAAGATACGGTCTGTATGGTACACTTGTGGGACATGGAAAGTTTCTCAGGTATGTGCTTTATGTCCTAGCCTTTGAAGTGGCTGGTGGTTTTACAAGAGTGGAGAGAAGAGGGAAGGGCTTTTCGGGTTGAGGGGATATCATGATGGTAATACACAGGGCTTCAGTTGGAACCAGCTCATTTACGAAGATGTCACGATTTCCTTTGCCTCAGAAATTCTATGAGCAAAACAGTAATGTAAATCCTAAAAACCGTTGCATATTTTGTCCCTAGAGCTCGTTTAGTCGTCCTGAAGCATTTTGTTGAGGTTTGAATGTGAGCAACTTCAATTTTAATGGAGTTTGTTCTTGCTTTAGATATCATCTTGGAAATTCTTAAGTGAAGTATGTAATACTAATTTTGCTAGTGGTTGATATTATACTTTGAGAATGTTACCTTATTGAAAAAACAATCAGCGACAATGAACAAAGAAAGTTATAATTAAAGGCCTAGTGTTCAGCTTCAGAAGTATTCTCCTTTTTACAAAACCTAGATGTGGGCATTCTTCAAGGGCTTTGGAAATCTAAAGAACGATTCCACTGTAATAGGTATTCCTAACCCATTTGAAGTTCCTCCCTGTCTCTTCTGTTCTCGTTATTAGTCTGCTCCCCCATAAGATCCTGGACAAAACAAACCCATCATCTGATCTTGGTACCTATTGAAACATACACACTCCATATTCAATTTTCCATTGGTGGGGAGTTCTCACCAGCCTACGGCCATTTGGTTGCGGCCTCCTCTCCCCCTGCTCCTCCCTTATGGGCGGGCACCAGCAAAGGGCTCTAGGAGGACAGATTAGTGATTTCCCAGGCATTTGGGGGTCGTGTGTTCTAGAGGAGCACAGGGTGCATTTTGAGGGGTGGCAGAGAGGTAGGTGCTATCTGGAGGCTGTCGTATTGGACACCCTTACCCCCTGTGCTAACAGAAAGCCCTCCTGAGCAGCCCAGGTGGAAACCGTGGCTGTTGAGGCCCACTTCAAGAAACCAGTCTACAAGTAAGGAGGCCAGACAGTCCTTAAGTTGTTAGACACGGTTTAGGGGCTCATGAAAGGATATCTTGACCTAGTTTCTTGATTTCCATGAAAATAAGCCTATTAATATAAAGCGCTCCAGAAATTTTGAAGACCCTCGAGGCTGTTTAACGTGAGATTTTGAAACCTGGGTCTAGTATATCCTGACAACTCCACACTGCCTTTGTAGAGTAGGAAATACTGAGCAGTGAAATATAAATAAAATCGCAGTTCGCATCAGAGTGATTTTGGAACATTATTTTTGCTCCATTTAAATATTATCTGTCTTCAGGTTTATGCATATAATTACAAGATTAGAATCCTCATTGTTTGCAGAGAGAAAAGCTACACAGGGTAGTGGGTGATATTATGGTTAATTTTTCTTCTACTTGCCTACTTCCATTGTTGTATGTTTCTAAAGTGAATAAATGTTACTTTTTCAATAAGAAAACAATAATAAATATCGTTTTGGGGAAGAGGAAAATGGAATCCTAATTCTACGCTAATGGTGAGTTGAAGTAGATATCCATGGCAGGACTAAATTGCTAAATGTCATGACATAATCATTTTGTGAAAAACACTGTCATGTTGAAATGACAACTTTGTATGGCAAATGATACTTTATATTTGGACGAACTGAACTGAAAATAAAGCAATGAGTATAGCTCTTTAAGAGCTCAGAGCAGTGTCTAGCATGTAGGAAGACCTACAAACATATTAGTGAACAAATAAGTACGTAAACAAATAGAGAAAAACATCCTTTTGCTGTGTATTTAGAGAGAATTGGTGTGTTGGCTAAGGGCTGTGAAATAAAAAACAAACAAACAAATAAAAAAAATTTCTGTGGAGAAAAATTATCTTCAGGAAGGCTGGAATTTAGAAAAACTAGCTGAGAAAAGGGAAAGCAATTTGGCATTAATGCTGGGCATCTTCTATATTGTGATAGGGTAGTGATAGTTGGAACTGTAATAAGTCTGAGTTTCCAAGGATAGGTAGCTCATCAGTAATCAGGTATCATCAATTTTGTAAAAATATCCCACCTGGGGCTTCCCTGGTGGCGCAGTGGTTGAGAGTCCGCCTGCCGATGCAGGGGACACGGGTTCATACCATCAATTTTGTAAAAATATCCCACCTGGACATGTCTTATTCATTTAATCATATATTTATCAGTTTTTGTCAGTCTCTCAATAGTGTAACATAATTTTATAAACAAGCAACCAGAAACCTGATTTATTTCTGAGATGGCTAGACCCCTCTCTGGTATTAGTGCTTGTGGCTGGTATCTACTTACTTTTGATACAATTAAGACATGAAAACTGGAGTAAAATGATTTGTAGCCCCTAAGAAAGGGCATGCAATTCGGTAAATTACCCAGAAAAAGGTGGGATCAGGCTTAGTTTTTAATTTTTAGAATTCACATTCTCCTTGGCTCCAAAAATGAATCACTGACAATGAGCTATCAAGAATATGACAAACCTTCAAAATAATAAGTAACAGCTACATGTCATCTTGAAATATTAAAATCCTTCGTAGTGGCAAAAAAATACCAAATTTATACAAGAACAGAATAATTAGTTCATCATAAATCAATTTATGATGATATTTCAAAAAGAGATTTCTAGTCAAACCAGCAACAGAGTGTCAAGAAAGTTGGAATTATAAATCAACTAGGACCTTATGAAATCACTGACTATTTGGGGGAGCCCATCATGTGCCAAACACTGTGGAAGGAGCTGAGGGCATAATGTTGGGCAGACAAGACACAATTCTGTGCTTGTATTGGGTTGGCCAAAAAGTTCGTTCATTTAGTGAATACGTTGTTCAATAAAGGTCTTCATGAAAATGAAAAGCGGCCTTTATTTTTACTTAAAACCGAACGCACTTTTTGGCCACTCCAATATTACTCAGAATTGCTGGGAGACAATTAGTGAACACAGGTACACATACACATATATACATATACATATATATAGTTATAAAATTTGAAACTGTATGGGGTGAAAGTGAAGAGTGTTATATATAGAACAAGCGTAACAAGGAGATCTAATTTAGGCTGGAAGGACAAGGAAAGCTCTTCTGTGGAGTCCTATAGAGCTGACGTGAATTCTGAGAAGGAGATAATCAGGTGAAAAGTGAGGGAGAGAGGTATTTCAAGGGGGAGAAATACATGTGTGAAGGCCTGAGTTAGGAACTCACTCAGCTTTTTTCCAGAACTGAAAGAAAACACCATTATAGGAGCACAGTGAGGAAGAATGCAAGCAACAGAGACCAAGAGGTAGGCAGGGTGCTGATGGTACAGCATTTTATAAGTCATGATGAGCAAAAAGCCCACGCCAACCATGACTGTGTGACAGTAAGTGCCTTAACCGTGAACGTGAAGTTAGACATAATGATGTCCACAGCACTGCAAACAACTTCCCTTGATTCAGGGAGTCTCAAATAGCTTTGGCTTTGAGAACCATAGTTTAAAAATGGGATTGATTTTAAGTTATTTGAAGAAACAATCTTCTAACCAGGTATTCTGTGGGTCCGCTTTAAGTGTAGGTGCTGAATATGTGGCCATGAGTGTATCTGCAGAGCTGAGCCTGGGTAAGGCAGCAACTCACATGTATTGAGCATATACAGTATCAAGCTCATAACACTGTCTTATTTAATCCTCACAACCACCCTATGAGGTGGATATTATTATACCCATTTCCATAGACAAGGACATTGAGTCTCAGGAAAGGTAGCGACTTTCCAAAGATGAATGAATAGAAGAGGCAAGATTCAAGTTTGGGTCTCTCAAGTTCATGAAAATGCTACCACAGTGTCACAGTTCCTCAAGGGACACAATAAGGGGAGCATACTTGTTACCAGACCCGCTGAAATGGGAAGAAAATGTCCTCGTAGATGCCAGCAGCCTCCATTCACTTCATTTGCTCAATCCTCCCTTTATTTATAAATTCAGGCATTCAAGCATTTAAGTATTTGCTTAATAGACATTAATTAAAGACTTAAAAAGACACCTGAGACCACCGAGGAGGAGAAAAAATGAAGGAGAGGGAAGAGGGAAGGGACATAAAGATATATATGACTCAGGATCTGTCTTCAAGGAACTTAGGAAAGCGAAGTCATATATACACACAACAAGAAAACAGTGGAGAATGTGTTGGGTCACAAGAGAAATACAAGTTAAGATTAACTGCTGCCATTAAGTCCTATATTGCAAAATACAGGAAGGACGTCGATGGGTAGAGACGTAAGAGGAGGGCTTTCCAAAACAGACAGTCATAATTTGAAGGGACGTTTGCTCCAAAAACCATGTCAGAGCCTCTCTTCTCAGATGGACCAAGCTGAAGGGGCAATAGAGCCCTTTGCTCTTAACAGGGACCCATGGTCCAATAAAACATATGCGACATATGGTTGAAATGTCTTCTTCATGTCCCAAATAAAACCTATCATACATGTTTTAATACTTCTCTAGATTATAGAGACTTATTTTCTCCATAATTTAAAAAAAAAAGAAATTTCAGTTGTACAACTAACTGATTGTCATTTGCTATTGACCACTTCGCAGACTAGGCATTTCGTTGGTAATTCTACCTGGAAGCCTTTGGAAATTCCAGCAAATCCTCTTAGGTGTAGGGTTAAGAGGGTGGGAAATAGGGGGAGAAAGACTATGGACTCATACACTCTTGAGCTGAATATGATTAATTCTCGGAGGGTTAAATGTGATTCCCTCTTCCCACCCCCTTTTCACTTACATCAAATAGGTCTGATGAAGAGGGGCTGAAGTGAGGGAAACTTTTTAAAACATTTTGTTTTGTTTCATTTTAAATACACAGCAGGTTGAAACTACTGAGTTGCTCAGCTTGATAGAATGTGGTAAAGGAAGAGGAAGGGGAAGGGGAGGTAAGATTAGATAATGGAGGCTTTGAATATCAGAGAGAGAATTTAGATTTTCTGTAGTAAGCAGCACAGAAAATCCTGGATTTGGAAGTTTTTTGTTTTCTAATATAACTAGATTCCTAATTAGAGGAAATATGTTGAACCAGGATAGTATTTTTTTTCAGTTACAGAAATAAATCTTATGCATAGAAGATGTTAAGGGTTATTGTTCTTTTTTATCCTTAACCTCTTTCAAGAGCTATGTTATGTTCAGTCTAGAGTCTCCCTAGATGATTATTATAACAGTATTGTTAGGGGAGTTAATCCCAAAATTAATTCCAAGAGAGTCAACAAAACTGCAGTCCAGCCAACATTTGATGTATCCAAACAGACATTTACATATTCCCTCCGACTGTCCCTCCAACCAGAATTCATTTCCTTTCCCAATTTCACAAAGGAAATATTCTCTCCTGATGTTTCCCTTGATATGGAAGGTCAAAGAATTAAGTGTTCCTTTTCTTTTTGAAAGCATGTTCAACATGGGGGCTTTTGATATCTTGCTGCAGCCCAGCCATCGTCTAAATCAGATTTTAATAATATCATGACGCATACCCCTTTGTTTCAAAATTATTTTTTGCAGGAATTCAAAGGTAGGGTAGTGTCCATTTAAATACTGATTTTTTTTAAACATCTTTATTGGAGTATAATTGCTTTACAATGGTGTGTTAGTTTCTGCTTTATAACAAAAGTAAATCAGCTATACATATTAAATACTGATTTTTTTTAAAAGACTCTCTTTCTTTTGCCCTTACTCCCTTCTTCTTCTCAGAAGTTGAAAGGAGATATTAATGAAAGGGTTAACAGCCTTTAAAAAGTCCATTCTAAAAATTTTCCTGCATTTAGGTTTGCTCACTTCTTCCCCCACTGGATTATAACAGTATGAATTTAGTAGCATTTCATCACAAACAATTCTATTTTTGAGCAATTAACATTTCTATTTTTCAGGTCACTTTAAACCATCACATATGTGTACTAAAAGTATTTTAATAAAATTATATTGACTTACAATTTTGACTTTAAGATGATTCATAAAGCAAGATTCCAATCTAAATTAAATGAAATTGGAAGAAATAAATTTGGAAAGTATGTAATTTTCATCTTCTTTCAAATTTTTAAGGACATGTTGTCATTGCACAATGTCCCATAATTATATTAGTAGTAGCTACTTGTTATTGAATGCCCAACTCTGCCAGGCGCTGCTTTATAGAAAGTACAGTTGACCCCGAACACTATGGGTTGGAACTGTGCAAGTCCACTTATATACATATTATTTTCAAGAAATACATACTATAGTACTACATGTCCCATGTTGTTTGAATCTGCGGATGTGGAACTGTGGATACAGAGGACCGACTACAGAGTTATATGTGGATTTTCAACTGTGTAGAAGGTCAGTGATCCTAACCTCCACGTTGTTTAAGGTCAACTGTATAATAAAAATTCCTGTGAGATAAATGTGACAGCTACGGACTGAACTGTGTTCTCCCCAAATTCATATGTTGAAGCCCTAACCCCCAATGTAACTGTATTTAGAGACAGAGCTTTTAGGAAGTCAGTAAGGTTAAATGAGGTTCATAAGGGTAGGGTCCTAAAATAATAAGATTAGTGGCCTCATAAGAAGAGAAGAGAGGGCCTTTAAGGATCCACCTGCCAATACAGGGGACACAGGTTCAAGCCCTGGTCCGGGAAGATCCCACATGCCACAATACAGGGGACATGGGTTCGAGCCCTGGTCCGGGAAGATCCCACATACCACGGAGGAACTAAGCTGGTGCACCACAACTACTGAGCCTGGGCTCTAGAGCCCACAAGCCACAACTACTGAGCCCGCATGCCACAACTACTGAAGCCCACACTCCTACAGCCCACGCTCTGCAACAAGAGAGGCCACTGCCATGAGAAGCCTGCACACCGGAACGAAGAGTGGCCCCCGCTCATAGCAACTAGAGAAAGCCCGCATGCAGCAACGAAGACCCAATGCAGCCAAAAGATAAATTAAAAAAAAAACAAAACAGGGGCTTCCCTGGCGGCGCAGTGGTTGGGAGTCCGCCTGCCAATGCAGGGGACACGGGTTCGTGCCCCGGTCCGGGAAGAGCCCACATGCCGCGGAGCGGCTGGGCCTGTGAGCCATGGCCGCTGAGCCTGCGCGTCCGGAGCGTGTGTTCCGCAACGGGAGAGGCCACAGCAGTGAGAGGCCCGCGTGACGCAAAAAAAAAAAAAAAACACAAAAAAAAAAAAAAAAAAAGAGAGAGAGAGAGAGAGAGAAATCTCTTTCTGTCCTTGTGATGTGTATGCACTTAGGAAAGGACATGTGAGGATCTTAAACTTCTGACCTCCAGAACTGTGAGAAAATAAATTTCTGTTGTTGAAGGCATGCAGTCTGTGGTATTTTGTTATGGCAGCCTAAGCTAATATAGGACTGTTCCCATTTTGTGGATTAGGAAGCAAACAGAGGTCAGTGGCAACACTAACATTTGAACCTGATGTGTCTGACTACAAACAAAAGCACTCTCTTTGAATTGCCCTCTGAATTTTGAGTCTGAAAATAATTAATATAGATAGCTCTTTAAAAAAATACCAAACCCTTCACCTGTTGTTTGTTGGTATAGGCATACCTCGGAGATACTGCAGGTTCAGTTCCAGACCACTGCAATAAAGCAAGTCACATGAATTTTCTGGTTTCCCGGTGCATTTAAAAGTTATGTTTACACTATACTGTAGTCTTTTAAGTGTGCATTGTTTTAAAAATCAGTGCACATACCCTTAATTTAAAAATGCTCCACTGTTTAAAAATGCAAACGATCATCTGAGCCTCCAGTGAGTCTTGGAAGTAACGTCAATGATCACTGATCACACATCAGCACACAAATATAATAATAATGAAAAAGTTTGAAATATGTGACACAGAGACACAGAATGAGCAAATACTGTTGGAGAAATTGCGCTGATAGACAGACTTCCTTCACGCAGGGTAGCCAGCAACCTTCACTTTGTAAAAAATACAATATCTGTGAAGTGCAATAAAGCAAAGCGTAATAGAATGAGATGTGCCTGTATTTTATTTGTACCGGGTTTAGCAGAAACACACAAAGCCAGTTGATTTCCTTCAGGATATATCATCTGATTTTTGTCTTTTTGTACGTTACTATTTGAGCTCTCAGAATTTCAGGTTAATGTTGAAAAATGTAGCCCATCTTTCTGAAAGGACAATGTTCAAAAATCCAAGATTTACTGTTGCTGTATTTGCTTTTTGTAAAATGTATTAAATACAAAATATGCAGTTTTGTGCGTGAAACTAATTGGCAGTATCCCATTAAACTATATTAAAATTAACATCTATTAATTGGATTAGAAATTCAGTGAGAATGACAGCTGCTAGTGCCTTTTACAGTTACTTTGTTTCTCTATAATCCACATGGCAGGAATCACATAATGCTTTTTCCTCCTTAGAAATAAACACTTGAGATAAAATGATCTGACTCAGTGTGGTCAGGGTATGTGCACTTGTTTTCTTTTCAAAAATTTTGTAAAAGCTGAGCTATCTTTTTTTTTGCTCTTTCACAGGTTTTCACCAGCCATATTTTTATATCTGATTAGCATTGTTCCATCATTATGGCTTCTTGAAATGCACCATGAGACCCAGGTATGTCCTTTTGGAAAGTAGGGAAGTGAAATACTCAGCAATAAACCACATTCGTATTATAATCCAATTTCTGTCAGAAATGCACTTTTCTAAGGAACTGGAGTTATCAAGATTTGAATAAGTAAGAGGCCTCAGCAAAAAGGAAGTGAATCCGTGATCTGTAAAACCCCATGAAAATGTTGCATTCATTTAAGATTTAAGACTACATCATTCATTAACAATTTGGGTTAGAGATCTTGTGCTTAAGACTTCCCCTCCAATATGCTACGGTTCACATGGGGATATACAATTCTGGTTTTAACCCTTGCCGCTTCAACGAGTTATCGTGCTAAGAACGGGCAGGGCTCAGTCATCTAGCATCCTATAAAATGACATTTTTAGGGACAACAGAAACAGAAAAGAAACCCCATCATCTGTACTCAGCTATACAAATACAATCAAACTTGGAGGGGCTATTTGAAGTAGTGTGTCTTAAAACACAGGCTTTGCAGGTTACGGGAGATTCACTTTTGAGGGTCCTATGAACTGTCTCAGTAAAATAGGAATTTCACCCTAGGGTCCCGAAATAAGGGTAAAGGAGAGGAGCCAGGGGACCTACCGTCAGGAAGGGTGGGCTCTCTGTTTTAAGACCACACTGACCTAGAAAACAAACAGTGGGTTCCAATAAGAGTCCCTAATCTATATTAGGGAGATACAGAGGGAGGTACTGATTTTTAAGTGAGTTGCTTCTTGCCTGGGCAACCCTAGGTAGCAGGCTCTAGGCTGGATTCGGTCATTGATTGTTGTAAATGCTCCTGTACAACACTGGGGGTGCCAGTTGGCGAAGTCCATCAGACTGCAGCCTGGACGTCACATCTTCAGGGTGCAGGTTACAGGTTCATATGTTTTACAGTAGTTATAATATTATTTTAGGACATTTACTGGTAAAATATGTGAGACTGTTTCACAGATTTCTTTGCTACAGTTGGTCATTTTATAGCAAAGTTAAGCCTCTGATATACGTTTCAGATATTCAAACCTTATCTGGAAAGTGCTTGCTCCAAATTTTAGGCACACAGAGGGGAATTTAGTTCTGTAGACTATTTCTGAGTTCCACAAGCATGTACCAATGATGTAGGCATGAAGAAAACATTTGTCTGCCTAAATCTCCTGTTTAAAAAACACTGAAGTCAAAGACTCTCTACACGTTTGTAGCAAAAGTATTTTTGTCACAGTAGATTGGTTGGTTCAAGTTATTATAGCTTTTAAAAACTGTACCATAAGGATTAGGGGACTGTTTCAATTTCCTTACTACTTACTGCTTTCAAGGATATGAAAATAAGCTCTGGTGATTTGAATCATTTTTTTCCTTCACATCTAATTCTATGACGTGGCTATCATCCACAATAACAATTCATTTCCCCAAATGCTTTTATAATATAAATGCATTGCACAGTTAATTGATATACAGGTCCAATCCTATTACAACAAATAGCATGCAACCAAAAGCTCTCTTTTTAAGAAAAAAAAGATTTTTGAGCCCTGGGCAGTACCTCTCTAATTTTCATACTACAAAAGAAATTGGACCTTTAGCAGTAATGGATTTGACTCATTTTGACACTGAGAATTAAAATGAATGCCCAGTGATTGAATTGGGCAGGCTGGGCAGAGACAGAAGTAGAAAAAAGTGAGAGAGAGACAAAAAAGTATTGGAATTGCGTTTAAAGGAATAAGAAATGGCAGAATAAAGGGAGGTAGAGAAATTCTTAGTCCATTCATGTAGGAAATTTTGGTTATGATAATAATCACTTTTTTCATATAGTCCCTTCATTTCGAAGTATTTTCAGATACATTTTCTCATTTATACACCCAGCAACTTCTTAAGTTAGACATGGTATATGGATTTCTATTTTATAGACGAGGACCCTGAGACTAAGAAGGGTTAAGTAATTTTCCCAAGGCCACATAGCTAATCAACCACAGTTCTGGGGCTTAGAACCTGAGTCTTGAGCCCTAGTGCATTAAACCACACTGCCTTTCTCAATTATGTGTTCTATGTGTTACAGGAATTTGCATCAAAATCATCTGGATTTTTCATGATGGGAAAGGATAATTTAATTTCCTTTCACATTTTCCCTTTACTCTATACCCTAAATGCTCTAACCTATGACTTGGCATTTGAAAAACACGCTGACCTATTTCATGAAAACATTTCCCCTAGATGATCAATTCTGTACCTTCATTTCTGAATCTGGCTGGGTCTACCTGAATGGAAACAAAATGCTTATGACAACAGTTATGACCTTAACTCTTAGTCAAGTCTATTTATGAAGTGGCACAATTCAAGCAATGGAAATTTTCTGGTCTTGATGGTGTCACAGTCTGGTTGACCCAACGGAGTACTTTTGAAGCTATTAAAAGTTTTAAGACAGAGCCCACGAAAAAGTGACTTGTTGGCACCCAGATCATGCACATAACTCACTTATACAATGCTGAATGTAAACAATATTACCATAAAAACAATATAAGTCAGGTTAGGTCTTAGGAGTCAAACCCACTGTTCTTTGCAGTCCTAAGGCAGCTGCCACTTAAAGGAAAGTCGTATCAATTTATAACAAATAGAGTTCTAAGAATAAAGAGGGACTCAGGTCTTTATACCATAACACGAACTACAAAACTATTTGCTATCAAGTTATCTTATGCTGCAGTATAGATGATGATTTTTTAAAAATAACAAGATGTCTATGGATTTTTAGTGATAAGAATGTAAAAAAACATATCAGGGTCACCATTTTAAATATACAATCTGCTTTTCATGCCTGTAAGAGAAGTGGTCAAATTTGTTTCCTGTTGAACATTAGGTTATTAGATAGAGTCACAAAACTCCTCTGCAATGAGGATTTGTTGCTCAAAGATTTAATTTGTTATCTTTATTATCCTTTCTCGGAGCCTTAGCTGTACAAAAAAAAAAGGGTACAAACAACTGCACTTTTGTTCTTAGAGTTACGGCACATGGCCATTTTTCTTAATTATTCTTGTCATTTCACCTGTAACACTAGTTGTTTTGATGGAAGGGAGGAAAAAAATAGCTTCTTGACAGACTTTCTTTTCTACTTTTCCAAGTAGCTCATAGAATGATCGATGAAGTATCCAGAATAATTAAGAAAAATACACTTCTCACAATGTTAGCATTTAAAAAATAATAATTTCTCTCTAAATCCAAATGTGTGCTCATGTGTGTGTGTGTTTGTGCGTGTGTATGTGTTTCAAAAGTACGTTTGCTCTGCAGATGTTTTAAAAAAAAATCAACCATATATATATATATATATATTTTTTTTTTACCCACTTGTGAAATAATCATTGGCTACAGTTACATTTTCAAGTGCCACCCCTTTCCTCTCTTATGTACTTTTTTCTTCTCTTTCTGTACCTCGGATTCCCAGCATCTGGCTGTATAAATCATCCACAGTTCACTTGTAGAAATTTGCATGCAAAATGAAAGAACAAGAAGGGGAAGAAGTGCCATTTATTTTAGGTCTATTGTTAAATTTTTTATAAACCTAAACTGACTCCTAAAGTGACACAAGATGTATATGTTGGTGGGTGAATATGTTAATTTATTATTATTTGGGGGGGTTGTTACAGTGCCTAACAGGCATGATTGAAAGTAACTGAATTATCTGTAGTAGCAAAATGGTATTTTAGATAAAGAGGCCTCTGGACAAGAAACAAAATCTTAGAATGAATGCTTTGACCAGGATCATACGTGCTTTCATTGGTTGTTGGTTTGTTTTATAATTGATCCAGGGTCCAAGGAAGGGAACACAGTGATCGATCCATAAATTCTACAGCTCTCCACAATGAACTCAGAGCATCTCATAGACTTGTGGAAAAATAAGACACGTATAGTTGACTCTTTTCTCATATTAGCTGAAAAGTGGTTTTCTATCTCAAGCCTATATTCTGATTTTCAGAAATGTTTATGTATACTATGAAATGTCACATATTTGCTCATAACCTCTTAGACACATTGAAGCCATCTTAAACTCTACCTACTGTGATATTTTTTGACATACTGCTTTTTAAAACACTTCTTAGTATTGCAGTAGCCAATCTGAAGGAATGTCAAAGAACACCAGCACCAAAGAAGACTTCAATCAAACTCTGTTGTCAACTGAACAAACCAACAGAGCGGATGATCTCATTGAGACGGTGAGAGCTTTCTCACTGTATATTAAAGGATCTAGCAGATCACCCTTTCATAACATACTCTATACCTTTCAGCTCATTCTTTCCTAGGGAAATTTGCCAATTGTTTGGCTCAGGAGTTCACAAGATAATTGTATTTAAAAATATTATTAAACATATTTAACTTACAATAATAGGCATATATATCTTATATACATTAATAAATATATTTAACCTGCAGTATTAAGGAACCTTTAACACTTAGATCAGACAGTCTATGTACAAAGAGAGATACATACATTTGTGA
This sequence comes from Neophocaena asiaeorientalis asiaeorientalis, assembly GCF_003031525.2. Lineage (NCBI taxonomy): Eukaryota > Metazoa > Chordata > Mammalia > Artiodactyla > Phocoenidae > Neophocaena > Neophocaena asiaeorientalis. Next base: position 2,118,057 of record NW_020175199.1, read on the forward strand.
AGGAATGATACAATGGAAAGACTGAGATCTGCCCTATATATTTTTTAGGTGTTTATGTTAATAAATCAGGGGAGATTTCCAGCCAAAATAGAATCGCTTGTTTGTCCTTCTCATGCTTGATATTTGGCAAACTAACCATGACCTATTAGAAAATGATATACTGGAGAGACTCAAGGCCAAGGCCCCTACCACTGAACCATGTTTTCAACAATAAGACAGGCTACAGATTCTGTGAGGTTTAACAGAGCTACTTCAAGCTTCAATCACAGCTTACCCAGATCACTTTGAACAAATCAATCTCACTGTCTCTCAGTTTATCATCTGACAATTGAAAATATTAACCCTGCTAGTATGCTTCCTCCAAGAATTAAATAAAATGTATGAGAAGTCTCAAAGAAGTGTGCGAATGAAAGATTATTGACCTTCACTCACGGCTTCAATCAGGTTAGCATCCTGCCTTGTCTTTTATCCTCCCTTAACCTTGACACTTGACATCAGCACGTGATCAAGAGGGGTAAGTAAATTTTGCACAGATACAGTTAAGTCACTTGTATACATCAGTTGGAATCACTATCCAATCCACTTAAGATCTACACCCTTGTAGTCTTTAGAGATCATAACTGATAGGGCCAATAATATACTTTCAAAGTTATTTGGAAGTTAAGTGGGCAAGAGATGGCATCCAGAATACATGAATGGGATGTAAATTTTTCTCAGAGTCCAAGAATAGGGGCAGAATAAAATTTGGCTGCTAGCTTATGAATTTTTGAATAATATGTTAAATGTTCAGAGTAAAAATAACCTTATAGTTATTCTCTTTCTTTACTTTTAGGTAATGAATAAACACTATTATATATTTTCTCCTTTGATATAGTGGGGTTTTTTTGTTTTGTTTTGTTTTGTTTTTTAAGAAGATGTTGGGGGTAGGAGTTTACTAATTTATTTTATTTATTTTTGCTGTGTTGGGTCTTCGTTTCTGTGCGAGGGCTTTCTCTAATTATGGCAAGCAGAGGCCACTCTTCATCGCAGTGCGTGGGCCTCTCACTGTCACGGCCTCTCTTGTTGCGGAGCACAGGCTCCAGACACGCAGGCTCAGTAGTTGTGGCTCACGGGCCTAGTTGCTCTGCGGCATGTGGGATCCTCCCAGACCAGGGCTCGAACCCGTGTCCCCTGCATTAGCAGGCAGATTCTCAACCACTGCACCACCAGGGAAGCCCTGATATAGTGTTTTATAGCAATAAAAATCAAAAGAGAAGATTTGTACCATGCTAAAAATATTACCAGATTAGTAAATTCCAATTTGAAATCTATTTGAAAAATACAGGAATTTTAAAATTTTAATATGGAATTTTTAAAATGTTGCTATGTGTTATACTGGTTACAGAGACTGATGAAATGATAAATTATCTATAAAACATTGCAAAATTGGTTTTTAAAATATCATATAGTACAATGCCCCTAGTAAGTGAAAGGTTTAAATTACTTTCAGTTATAAGGCTGCCCCATTTTAAGGACCACATTAGCTTTTTTTTTTTTTATATTTTCTCCTTTGATATAGTGGGGTTTTTTTGTTTTGTTTTGTTTTGTTTTTTAAGAAGATGTTGGGGGTAGGAGTTTACTAATTTATTTTATTTATTTTTGCTGTGTTGGGTCTTCGTTTCTGTGCGAGGGCTTTCTCTAATTATGGCAAGCAGAGGCCACTCTTCATCGCAGTGCGTGGGCCTCTCACTGTCACGGCCTCTCTTGTTGCGGAGCACAGGCTCCAGACACGCAGGCTCAGTAGTTGTGGCTCACGGGCCTAGTTGCTCTGCGGCATGTGGGATCCTCCCAGACCAGGGCTCGAACCCGTGTCCCCTGCATTAGCAGGCAGATTCTCAACCACTGCACCACCAGGGAAGCCCTGATATAGTGTTTTATAGCAATAAAAATCAAAAGAGAAGATTTGTACCATGCTAAAAATATTACCAGATTAGTAAATTCCAATTTGAAATCTATAAAAGAAAAATACAGGAATTTTAAAATTTTAATATGGAATTTTTAAAATGTTGCTATGTGTTATACTGGTTACAGAGACTGATGAAATGATAAATTATCTATAAAACATTGCAAAATTGGTTTTTAAAATATCATATAGTACAATGCCCCTAGTAAGTGAAAGGTTTAAATTACTTTCAGTTATAAGGCTGCCCCATTTTAAGGACCACATTAGCTTTTTTTTTTTTTAGCATGTTCAGTTGAAAAGAGTTGTGCTTTCTTTATTAAGTGAAGAATCATTTTCTGAAAATGACCTTCCACAAAAGCTAACTATTGACTGACAGCCATGGTGAAGAAGGCCTCTCTCTCTAAGGTGGTAGCTCATAATCCTTCTGTCTGTATGACATTTCTCTTAAACAGGCCAAAGTTTTTGTAAATAACTTATCTACAGTATGCGAGAAAGTTTGGACTTTGGGACTCCATCAGACATTCCTGCTAATGCTAATAATTGGAAGATGGCTTCTGCCCATTGGAGGCGGGATTACTCGGGATCAACTCTCTCAACTTCTCCTTATGTTTGTGGGGACAGCTGCTGACATACTGGAATTCACAAGTGAGACCCTGGAAGAAGAAAATGTGAGGTAAGAAGGCCCTGCAATGAAAAGACCTTCTTTTCAAGGTCAGGCCCACACACCTGTCTTTTTGTTCTATTATTTATATTCTGCATGAATAAGGATTTTCAGGAGATCATATATCCAGTGCTAGAATCATAGAATTTGTTGCTGTTCAGGTACATGTTAGGTACCAGCCCCCTAACACACACACACATATATACATATGTATGTATATACATACATATGTATTACCATATATATATAAAAACTTTATATATGAATATGTCAAGGATGTTGCTGCTAGAGAAAAGGGGCAAATAATATTACCCATGGGTAAGAACAGAGAAGCTCTGACTGTTTGCATGACCACAGATTAGGTGAAGCCGTGGTTATCCGAAAACCTTCTGAGGGTGGAATGACCATCCCTAGCTTCTCTTTCACGTGCTCAAGTGTCCAGGAATGTAGCCAATCATAAGAGTCTCTTCTAGAGCAGAGCAAAGCTACCATTCCAGGGAAGAACCTAGAGGTGACATGGAGAAATCACTCCTCTAGCCAGCTGGGGAATTTATACTCCCTGATGTGAATGCAGAATGGGGCAGATTAAGTTTTATTTTACTAGATTTTATTTTTAGTCAGTTTTGTTGGAAGTGCCCAAAGGCTATCTGGTGTAGATGCCTATAAATTAAAACTTATTGAGTCGGTACTTTTATTTTTGCCACAAGCAAATAAACTCAGAATCCCTGATCACAGCTGCTTATGGAACTACTTTCTTACCTTTAGGGATTTAAGTCTCAGTGCCTAAATGTACTTTCAGCTTTGGTTGTTTTGCACTATGCTATAAAAATAAATTGCAGTGAGGCTGGCTTTTAATTCTACATCTTATGCTGTGTTTCTCAAACAACGAAACATAAAGCTGAGCAAAATACACTAACTTACTGAGTAAACTTAATACCCCAGTTGTAGTACAAAGTGTATCTGTAACCATGGCTTACCTTCACGTGATCATTTCCTGTTCCACTTCTACTGAGTTTTCTTATACCATAAGTAGACATTGAATTTTAAAAAGAATCCAATCTAAGTTGACCCATCGTCCTCAGAATGTTGACTTTAGCTTTGTAGCTTTAATACCAAATATTTGGTCAGTGCTTCACATTGTATAACACATTTTCAGATACATTAGAATACTTACAGTACAATGAGGTTACAAGAAAATCATGAAGAAATCATGACCGAGCACATAAAAACAATAAATAACTACAGGCACAGTGATATGGACATGACAATGTAAGGATGATTAATTCTACCTAAATAGAAGTAGACACATAAATGCCAAATATCTAGTGAGATGCATGGGAAATAGGGTAGGAGAGGGGGTTCAGGAGGAATATGTTTTGAGGGGCTGGTTATAAAAATGTGAGAAACGCCAAACTCAGCTACCTTAATGGCCTGTTTATGAGGCCCATCCACAAGTGACACCAAGAGGCATTTTATAGATCAGTGTTTCCCAACAGATGTTGAATATTAAATAAGTTAATGATTAAAATGTCAATCACCCGGGGGGGAAATACCTTGAAAATTACGAGGGATCATTCATGCACCAACTCTTGACTGATCGTCTAGTGTGGGCCAGGTAGTGTGCTAGTGCTAGTGGAGACCGGGGAGCAAATGGTGAGCAAGTGATGAAATCAAGGACACACAATCCTATCCCAACCCAGGTAATTTCAGTTCAGCAATTTCTTCACCCACCAATACATTAATCTGAGTGTTTTATAAATTGTTTTTTCTCATTTTAAACTTATACAAAATACACTAACTTACTGAGTAAAGTAAGTGTTTTATAAATTGTTTTTTCTCATTTTAAACTTATACCATGTCCTGAGAATAGAACTGAATAAACTCTGCCCAGGTTATTGTTTTTAAGTTTCTTTTCAGGTTTCATGATCTCAGATGAAATCATTTTATTTTTAATATAACTGCATTGTGTCAGTGACCTTCTGTGGTCTCCACTAGACTCCTGCCTGTCTCCATCGTGACCCAAAGGCTCCAAAATCAAGGCCCAGAGAGAACTGAGAGTTTTTAATTCCCTCCTAAGGCCCACCTCCCAAGTTCTGATTTCATCTCAGGCCCCATCTATACTGCAAGAATTAACACTGCAAATTTCCATCTCTTCAAAGGAAATATTAAATCCTTCTCACTGTAGTGTAGCTTTCCTCTTTGGCGTCAGAAAGACAATCATGAAGCATAAATTTAATATACATGTAAAAGATGTTTACATGTAATATAGCAGAGGGGGTTACTTCATTATAACCGACTTAGCATCACTTATTATTAAAACATTTTCTTTTCCTTTTTATTTTATTCCATAATTTGAGCTGATAGGTTTAGGAGAAAACCTGCAATAATGTCTACATCACAGTGATGTCTACATCTTTCTCCTGCATCCCGCTTAATACCTCAAATCCAGTTTTGTTTTAACCTAAATCAACTTCCTTCCGCATGCCCACATGAAGTTGATCTTCCTAATTCTTATGAATTTACATGGACTTGTGAGATATGGCAAACGTTTTGTAACAGCTTCACTTTACACACCATATAATTCATCTATTGTAATTCTACGGTTCAATGATATTTAATAAATGTATAGATTTGTGTAACTATCACCAGAATCCAGATTCCTTGTGTCTGTTTGCGGTCAATTCTCACTGCCAGTCTCTGTAGGAATTCCTTTTCTAGAAATTTGATGCAAATGGGATTGTAAAGTTTGTGGTCTTTGTGTCTGGTCTTTTCACGTAGCATAATGTTTTTTTGGTTCATTTCCACTGTTGCATGTGTGGGTAGTTAGCTCCTTTTTAATTGCTGAATAGTATCCCACGTATATACCACATTTTATTTATCCATTCGGTAGTCAATATACATGTGTATTTCAATTTTCTTGCTATTGAGAATGATATTGCTATGAACACTCAGTTATAAGCCTTTGTATGGATCTGTTTTCAGTTCTCTTGTATAGATACCTAGAAGTAGAATGACTGGGTTTTATGTTAAGAAAACTGACAAACTGTTTTCCAAAGTGGCTATACCTTTTTATATTCCAATCAGCAATGTGTGAGAGTTCCATTTTCTCAACATCCTCACCAACACATTTTTTTTCAGTCTTTTTGATTGTAACCATTCTAGTGGGCTCATAGTAGCATCATATTGTGGTTTTAATTTGCATTTTCCTAATGACTAATGACGTGTAGCATCTTTCCATGTGCTGATTAGCTATTCATATATCTTCTTTGGTGAAGTATCTATTCAAATTTTTGCCCATTTTTCATTGGATTAATTTTTATTGAGTTGTAAGAGTTCTTTATATATTCTGGATACAAGTCTGGTATTAGATACATAATGTAAATATTTTCTCCCAGTATATCATTTTTTAATGTTGTCATTTGAATAACAATTTTTTTGAATTTTGATAAAATTCAAATATGGGATGTATCATTTTTTCTTCTCTGTAGTGCTTTGGGAATCATAGATTCTAAGAAATATTCTCCCCATCAAAAATTAGAAATATTTTCCTGTGTAATGTTTTCACTTAATTTTTGTGTATCATGAGGTAAGGGTCTAAGTTCATGTTTTGTCTTGTTTCATTTTGTGTTTTGGCATTATCCTAGCAGTATTTTTTGTCCCAGCGAGGACCAACTGTCTCAGCACCATTTGTTGAAAAGACTATCCTTTCCCTATTAAATTGCCTTGGTATCTTTGTCAAAAATCAATTGACCACGTATGTAAGGAGTTTTTCTGGACTTTCTATTGTGTTTCAGTGCTCTGTGTGTCTATCTTATGCCAGTACTACGTTATTGAGATTACTGGAATTTTATGGTAAGTTTTGAAACTGGATACTGTAAGCCCTCTAACATTATTCTTTTTTCAAAAACTGTTCTGATTTTTCTAGCTCCTTTGCATTTCCGTGTAAGTTTTATAATTAGCTTGTCAAATTCTACAAAAAAAATCCTGCTGGAGTTTTGATAAGGATTGTATTAAATCTAAGCATCAATTTGTGAAGAAGTGGCATCTTAATAATATTAAGTCTTTCAATTCATGAACATAAACTATCTCATCTTTTATTCAGATGTTCCTTAATTTCTCTCAGCAAAGTTTTGTAATTTTCAATGTATAGGTCTTACACCACTTTTCCTAAATTTATTCCTAAATATTTTTCTTTTTGATAGAATCATTTTCTTAATTTCTTAGTATCATCTTCATGTTTTTTATTACCACTATGTAGAAATACAATTGACTTTTGTGTGACAATCTTGTACCCAGAAACCATGCTAAACTTGCTTACTAGTTTTGTAGACTCCATATGGGATAATGTCATTTGAAAGCAAAGATATTTTTGATTCTTTCTAATCTGTACACCTTTTATTTCTTTTTCTTGTCTTATTGCACCAGCTAGAATTTCTTGTACAATGTTCAACAGAAGTATAAGAGTGGACCTTTCAATCTCAAAGGATAAGCATTCTGTCTTTCACTATTAAGGATGATGTTAGCTATAGGTTTTGCACAGATATTTTTAATAGATGCCCTTGATCAGTTGGAGGAAATCCCCATCTAGGTTACTGAGAGTTCTTTCTTTTCTCTCTCTCTCTTTTTCTATGGACACTGAATGTTGCTAAATGTTTTTCTGTTTTTCTTATGATCATTGTGTGGTGGCTATCTTTTATTCCATTAATATGGTATATTACATTAACTAATTTTCAGATGTTAAATCAACCTTGACTTCCTGGGATAAATATCACTTGGTTATGGTGTATAATCGTTTCTATATGTTGCTGAATTTGGTTTGCTAACGTTTTGTTAATAATTTTTACATCTATACTCATAGAGCATACTGATTTTTAGTAATATTTTCAAATGATATTTTTCCTGGCTTTGGTATCAGGGTAATATCCTTCAATGAATACCTCAGGAAGCATTCCTTCTTTATTTTCTGAAAGACTTTGTATAAGACTGATGTTATTTCTTCTTTAAATATTTTATAGAATTCACTTAGGAAGCTATCTAAGCCTAGGTTTTTCTTTATGGGAAGATATTTTATTATTAATTCAATATCATTATTTCTCATAAGTCTATTCAGTTATTCTATTTCCTCTTGGGTCAGTTTTGATTATATTTTTCTTTCAAGGAATTCTTACATTTTATCTAATTTTATTTTTTATATAAAGCTGTCCATAATATTATTCCTTTATACTTGTGTCAATTTCTATAGGGTCACTTATTATGCCCCTCCCCAACTTTTCATTCTGAGTTTGGTCATTTGTGTCTCCTCTATTTTTTCTTAGACTTCTCAACTTAGTCAGTCTTTTAAAATAACTAATTTTCGGTTTCATTGATTTTCTCTATTATTCTGTTTTATATTTCATTGGTTTGTGTTCTGATGTTTAATTTTTCCTTCCTTCTGCTTGCTTTGGATTTAATTTGCACTTCTTTTTTCTAGTTTCCTAAGATGGAAGCTAATTGATTTGAAACCTTTCTTCTTTTCTAATATGGTATTCAAAGTTATGTTTCCTTCTAAGCACTGCTTTATCTGCATCTCATAAGCTTTGATATGTTATCTTTTTAATACAGTTCAAATTACTTTCCAGTTTCTCCTGTGAGTTCTCCTTTGACCTATGACTTGTTTAGAAGTAAGCTGTTTAATTTCCATATGGGGATTGCCCAAATTTCTCCCTGTTGTCTTCTATTTTAATTCTGTTGTAGTCTGAGAATATACAAAATTATTTTAACCCTTTTAAAATACTGAGACTTATGGCCTAGCATATGGCCTATCCTGGAGAATGTTCCATGTGGGCTTGAAAAGAATGTGTTGTTTGCTTGAGTGTTCTGTAAATGTAAGTTATGTCAAGTTGGCTGATAGGGTTGTTCAAGTTTTCTATATCCTTACTGATTTTCTGTCTAGTTGGTCTATCAATTATTGAGAGTGAGGCATTGAAATCTTCAACTCTTATTATTGAACTGTGTATTTCTTTTTTCAGTATTGTCAGTTTTTGCTTCATGTATTTTGAGGCTCTGTTTTTAGATGTGCACACGTTAATTTTTTAAACTTCTTCCTCATGTAGTAACTGTTTTTCATCATGAAATGCCACTTTTTCTCTAGTAATATTTCTTGTCTGAAAGTCTATTTTGTCTCATATGAATCTAGGCACTCTATTTTATGACGACTATTGACATGGGATATCTTTTTCAAACTCTGTATCTTTACATCTAAACTGTATTCCTTATATACCACATATAGTTGGATCTTGCATTTTTCTCTCAGACAATCTTTGTCTTTTAATTGGAGTGTATATTAATTTCCCAGGGCTGCCATAACAAACTACCACAAACTGAGTGGCTCAATACGACAGAAATTTATACTCTCTTAGTCCTCAAGGCTGAAAGTCCAAATCAATGTGCCAGCAGGGTTGGTTTCTGTTAGAGGCTCTGAGGGAGAATCTGTTCCCTCTTGTGGCTCTCTTGTGGCTTCTGGTGGTTGCTGGAAGTTCTGGTGTCCCTCAGCTTGTAGACACATCACTCCAATCTCTGCTTCTGTCATCACATGGCATTCTCCCCAGTGTGTCTGTCAGTGTCTCCAATTTTTCCCCTTCTTATAGGGACACCGCTCACTGGATTAGGACACAGGTTAATCTACTATGACCTTCTCTTACCTTGACTACTTCTGCAAAGACCCTACTTCCAAATAAGATCACATTCTGAAGTCTACGCAGACATGAATTTTGGGGAACAATTTCCAAGCTTTTGCAATGTGTTTAATCCATTAATATTTAATGTAATTATTGATTTGGTTGAAAATTTTATTTATTTATTTGTCTATCTATCTATCTATCTATTTATTTATTTATGGCTGCATTGGGTCTTTGTTGCTGTGCGCAGGCTTTCCTCTACTTGCGGCGAACGGGAGCTACTCTTTGCTGCGGTGCACAGGCTTCTCATTGCAGTGGCTTCTCTTGTTGTGGAGCATGGGCTCTAGGTGCGCGTGTTTCAGTAGTTGTGTCATGCGGACTCAGTAGTTGTGGCTTGCGGGCTCTAGAGCGCAGGCTCAGTAGTTGTGGAGCACGGGCTTAGTTGCTCCACGGCATGTGGGATCTTCCCGGACCAGGGCCCGAACCCATGTCCCCTGCATTGGCAGGCAGATTCTTAACCACTGCGCCACCAGGTAAGTCCTGATTTAGTTGAATTTGTATCTGCCATTTTGCTATTTGTTTTTCTCAATGTCTCATTTCCTTTTTGCTCTTGTGTTAATTAGTTACTGCTTTAAAAATATTTTTAATGAACAATTTTAATTCCTCTATTGATTTGTGTATTGTTTTATTACAGTGGTTACTGTAGGGAATACAATATGATTTTAGATCTTCACATTCTATTACAAGTTAATAGCTCAATTCCCTTCCCCCTCTTTTTTGCAATTGTATTGTCATATACATTACATCTTTATATGTTGTAAGCCAAACAGTACAGTTTTATAATGATTGTTTTATAGACTTGTGTTTTTTTAAAGAAATTAAGAGAAGAAAAGATATGACTGTATGTTTATATGCTCTCTTATATTTACTTACATATTTGAAGATGCTCTTTATTCCTTCTTGAGGATTTGAGTTACTTTCTGGTGTCATTTTCTTTCAGCCTGAAAGACTTCCTTTACTGTTTCATCTAAGGCAAATGTGCTGGCAACAAATTCTCCTAATCTTTGTGGAGAAATGTGTGTATTTTTCCTTCATGTTTGGAAAAATAGTTTTGTTGTATGAAGAATTCTTGCTCCATAGTTTTTACTTCAGCATTTTATACGTATCATTCTGCTTTCTTCTGGCCTTCATTATTTCTGATGAGATGTTAGCCATTGTTTTGTCATTACCCTGTACAAATGAGTCGTTTTTCTTTTGCTGTTTTCAAGATTTTCTCTTTCTCTTTGACTTTCAGCAGTCTGTGATGTGTCTAGGTGTGGGTCTCTTTGTCTTAAACGTACTACAACTTTGTTGATCTAGGATCTATAAATTAATGTTTTTCCTCAAATTGAGGAATTTTCAGCCATCATTTCTTCACTTTTTCTGACCCATCGTCTTTTCTTCCTTCTGGGACTGCTATTACAAATAGAAATGCTTAGTTGTGTTCCATAGGTCTCTGAGACTCTGTTCATTTTTCTCCTATCTGTTTTACCTACTAGTCTTCAGACTGGAGAGTTTTCACTGATTTATTTTCCAGGTCACTGATTCTTCCACTATCTCAAATCCATATGTAGAGGCAAATTGTAGAGCTCACCTAGTGAATTTTTCATTTCTGTTACCATATTTTCAAATCTAGAATTTCTATTTAATTCTCTTTTTAGTTTATATTTCTTATTTCAGTTACTTATTTGTTGAGTCCCTGTCATATTTTTCTTTAGTTTATGGAACATAGTTTTCTTTCATTCTTTGAAAATATTTAAGATAGTTGCTTTGATGTCTTTATCTGCTAAATCCAATATCTGGACCCCATTAGAGTCAGTTTCTATTGATTAATTGATTGTTGTTGTTTTCTTCTGAGCATGGGTCGTGCATTCCTGTTTCTTTGTATGTCTCATACTGTTTTGCTGAAAACTGAACATTTTGTATTATGTTTTGTAGCAATATATTATCCTCAGGCTTCCCCACATGCCTCAGGAGTCTTTTTGTCATCTTTGTTGTCTCAATAAATTGCCTGAACTTAATCTGAGGACTCTATCTCCCCTTGGATTGCAGTCACTGATGTTTCTGCTGGGACTTGTTTTTTGTTTGTTGTTTTAATTCTTATTTTTGTCTTTAGCATGGCTATTAGGGTCACACCTATGGTCAGCCAATGATTTGAGCAGGGTTTGTGATCAAACACTCTGAGCCCTTTTGAGTTCCACCCTCTGCTGATGGATCTGTGTATGAGCTGGATCGCACATTCAAGTTCAGAAAGTTTTCATATATAACAAGTTTTAAATTTCTACTGGGCCTTCTTGGATCATCCCTGCACATGTCTGGCATACTTGGAGACATTATCTAGCCTTTCTATGGCTCTCTTATTTTTGGAATCTCTCCATTAAATGTTAAGTTAGTCTGCCCCTCACCCCAGCTGGGGCTGCAACCTCTAAGTAGGAAAGCCATGGGCTTCCCCATTCATTTCCAACTAAATGTGTTACTTTTACGGACCACACCTTTAACCATGGATTTCACACTCCACTCCAAACCAAGTCAGCATACTCTGGTCACAAGGGGCCTCTGGTTTTCATTGCTAAACTCTCCCTGGTAAAACCACCACTCCGACTGACCAAGGCAGCCTTAACATTCCCTTTATCGTGATTAAACTTTAAAAAAGTTTATTCCTGAATATAAGCCTCTGCTCTCCCTTTCCTCAGAGCACTGATTTTAGAAAACTTGCAACTGTAATTTCTTTCTATGTCCCTTTGAGATGCAAGTCTTCTCTTAGACTCTTTCCAGCTTTACAGAGTAGGAATATCGAGGATGTGAGAGCCATCCCTTTGAAATGTGATCATCAGGAAAGATAACACCCCCATCTCCTAGTCTCTCTGAGACGACAGGAACCTAACTTATATCAGTGCCGATTAGCAAACATAGATGGCCTAATCACATTGACCAACTTCCCTCTCTAACAACCTCTAGTACTGTTCCACTAGTTCACCCCAGTGTTTAAAAACTCTTCTGATTTTGTTTCAGTGGGGGTGAATTCAGTCTCTCTCCCTTACTGTAGACTTCAATAAAGTCTTCATTGCCTATTTAACTGTCTGGTGCCATTTTTCCTTCACACAGCAAAGCTGGAGGTTTAAGGGAACATCCCATGGGCAAGAATGCCTTAGACACTCACTGTTCTTAACTGAAGTTCTACCAGGTTTTCATGAATAAACGTTACTCAATTTTTTATTTGCCTTTGGTTTATTTCCAGAGATCTGAAGTGGTTGTTTTTGACAATTTGTCCAGTGTTATGTATGTTTGGTGGGGAGAGGGTTTGCTGGCCATTTCATTCTGCTACAGCCACCCTCCAACATTTTAACAAGTCTGAATTTCAGTACAATTGCCAGGAAGAGTTTAGTAGTTATTTACACCTTTGGAGATCACTCTGCAGTCTTTTTTTGAACACAGATCATTTACTGAAAAGAAAAAACACACTTGGTAAAATGTTCCCGTAGCATTACTGCTACTTCACTGTGAATATCTGACCAAACAAAGGAGAGTTTTTCTATGTTTACACTATGTGTTCTTTTAGTTTAGCTTGTTTTGCTTGATGAAGCATTTCTTCCAGGTTAGCTTAATAGCTCGTTTGCTTGCTTTCTTTCCTTTTCTCTCTCTCTCCTTAATTTTTTTGCTCCTCTGAAGAGGTTTATGGGATGCTTTTTAAAAAGCTAGAGCAACTCTATCCACTGATTATCTCTTATTTATAGGAGTATTTACACTTTCAAAAAGAAACAGTTAAGCAAATTAGCAATGCATGAGAATACACCCTCAAACCATGCACAAAAATAAACTCAGACTGGCTTAAAAACTTAAATATAAGACAAGACACCATAAAACTCCTAGAGAACATAGACAAAACATAAATCATACCAATGTTTTCTTAGGTCAGTCTCCCAAGGCAATAGAAATAAAAACAAAAATAAACAAATGGGACCCAATCAAACTTACAAGCTTTTTCACAGCAAAGGAAACCATAAACAAAATGAAAAGACAACCTATGGAATGGGAGAAAATATTTGCAAACGATGTGACTGACAAGGGCTTAATTTCCAAAATATACAAATAGCCGATACAAGTCAACAACAACAAAACAACCCAATCAAAAAGTGGGCAGAAGATCTAAGTAAACATTTCCCCAAAGAAAACATACAGATGGCCAATATGCACATGAAAAGATGCTCAACATGGCTAATTATTAGAGAAATGCAAATCTAAACTACAATGAGGTACCACCTCACACTGGTCAGAATGGCCATCATTAAAAAGTCTACAAGTAACAAATGCTGGAGAGGGTGTGGAGGAAAGGGAACCCTCCTACACTATTGGTGAGAATGTAAGGTGGTGTAGCCACTGTGGAAAACAGTCTGGAGGTTCCTCAGAAAACTAAAAACAGAACTACCATATGATCCAGCAATCCCTCTCCTGGGCATGTATCTGGACAAAACTATAATCAAAAAGATACATGCGCCCCTATGTTCATATCAGCACTATTCACAATAGCCAAGACATGGAAACAACCTGAATATCCAGAGACAGATGAATGGATAAAGAAGATGTGGTACAAATGTACACTGGAATATTACTCAGCCATAAAAAAGAACAAAATCATGCTATTTTCAGCGACATGGATGCAACTAGAGATGATCATGCTAAGGGAAGTAAGTCAGAAAGAGAAACAAATACCATATGATGTCACTTATATGTGGAATCTAAACTAGGACACAAATGAACCTATCTATGAAGCAGAAACAGACTCACAGACATAGAGAACAGACTTACGGTTGCCAAGGTGGGCGGGGCGGGGTGGGAACAGCTCTTAGCTGTTCTAAGAGCTTTATATGTTTAACATATTTAAACAATATATTTAATTAAAATTATAATATAAAATCCAATAGCTATTATTACTGTCATCCTCACATTTGGGATTAGTAGATGCAAACTATTATATACAGAATGGATGAACAACAGGTTCTATTGTATAGCACAGGGAACTACATTCAATGTCCTGGGATAAACCGTAATGGAAAAGAATATAAAAAAGAATGTATATTTATGTATAACTGAGTCATTTTGCTCTACAGCAGAAATTAACACATTTTAAATCAACTATACTTTAATAAAAAAATTAGCAATTTATGACTTTATTTTTACTTTTCACCCAATAGTTGTGGTGCACTGATTTACCAAGTGCGTCTTTTATCCTCCTAGATTTCCAAGCAGAGAAGTGATACATCTATAATTATACTTCAAATGATCTTTTGTCTCTATATGAATAGAGCCCACTGTCTGCTTACACGCTTCTCAGTTGACGTTTATGAAGACAGATTACACATGAGAAAATGGGGCAAGACAAGTTGGGGAGACAATTACACAACAGAGACAATGCTGGAGAAATTGACTCCAAAATTCCTTCACAAATTTGGAGTGTTTGCCATTTAAGCTCAGTGATGTATTTATATTCCAGCGTTTAACCTTCCTGGGTAAATTTTACTGTCTGAATTAATAATACAAATTTGTCTGCTCCAAAGATTTTCTGGCCATCTTTTCCAAAGTTATTTTTGATAACTTTAGTAATAGGTTTCTCAACACCCACATTCTCCCATATTGTGTGTGTTCAGATGATAATACTTGTGAATGCAAAAGACATATATTTGGTATTAGAGGGTTAGAGTTTGACTTACTTAGGGCTAAGGTCAGTTTATTATTTATCCCTGTTTTGTATAATAATAAAATTAAAACACAAAGAGTTTAAGAAATATGTTCACATAATAAAAATAAAAATACTATTACTGCTACTAACAGTAGTAGTGGATAATATTGATTTATCTCTTGCTGTGTTCCAAGCACTGTTCTAAGGGTTTTAGTTGTGATGAGTGACTTAGTCTTTACAACACCACCATGAGGTAGATACTGTCATTACCACGATATTATAAGCTGAAGAATGGCAGGCAAGAGAAGTTGCAAGAGTCTCAAGGTTACGTGGTAAAAAATAATAATACTTAACTTGTGGTAGTATACCATGCTTAGTCTGTATCCAGTGCTGTTCTAAGAGCTTTATATGTTTAACATCTTTAAACAATATATTTAATAAAAATTATCATATAAAATCCAATAGCTATTGTTACTGTCATTCTCACATTGTAGGTGGGTAAACCAGAGCACATAGGTATTAAATTACTTGTTCATATTCGTGTAGCTGGTAAATGATTAGTCTGGGACTGGAAGCCCACATCCTGTCTCTCTGGTGAGGGTTAGAGCTGGTATTTGAACCCTGGCAACCTAGCACCAGAGCTTATGCTTTACCACTTCTTTCTGCTGCCTTGCAGACAAATTGCACGAGTTTTTTCGTAGAATTACTGAAGTCTGAGATGAGAAGAAACTTCAAAAGTGACCATCTATTGAGAAACCTATTTTACATCTGTTACAAAATCCTCTCCAAAATTTTCTCAAGTTTTTGTCCAGACTTTCTTTGAAAACTTTCACTAATAGAGAATATACTAACCCCAGGGGCAACATGTTCTATTTTGAATTAGTATTATTAGAAAGTACTTTCCTCTACCGGGATGAAATTTGGATTCTGACAGGTGCAACTCAAATCCTCTGAACCTGAATTGGCCCTCTGAAGTCGTAAGAAATAAGTTTAATTCCTTCTCCACATGATAACCCTTTAAATGTATGAACTCAAGTTTTAAAGCAGTCTTCTCTAGTTTTTAGTTCCTTGAACTATGCCATGTCTAACATGGCTCTGAGTCCTCTCACCACCCTAGTCTCTCTTTTTTGGACCAAAAATGTTTTCAGTGTTCCTCCTAAAACATGAAGGACAACACATAATATGTCAGATACATCCTGAATATTGTAGAATAGAGCAGGGCTAAAACTGTCCATTTCCTTCATGGAAATACTACCATGGAAAGGTAAAAAAGATGGATGCTGAAATCACTGGCCAAATAGAGATAATAAGTGTACGTACTTTGTCGAGCTGGTATGAGGATTAAGTGTGATCGCAGAGTTAAACACTTAGAAAACTGCCTGGCACATAGTACGAGCTCAGACACGGCAGGCAAGATTATTAAAAAAATTCAGGCACTTACTGAAGGTCTACTATATAGAGACATTGACTTTGCAAAGAGGGAGAAGTTATAGACTGCATTCCCTAGGCATTTTCACTTAAAATTCTAGACTTTAAACTTCTCGGGAAGAGACGTATGATTGCATCTGATTTTGGAAAATCATAAATCATGTCACACTGCGGACTCATCCTTAGATAACAGGAAGGGAAAATCCTTGAGCCTTTTTAATGGCTGCTGCCGTGAAGTGCTACCTCTTCCATCCTATTCTAGGTCATCCAGTTACATCCTGTCAAGATCTTTGGGGATCCTGATTATGTCTTCTGGGGTATTGGTTTCTCATCCAGCCCCCAATGTCATATGTGCATATGAGAAGCCTTCCGTCAATGTCGGCAACCAACTCAGTGATGAAACGTGAAGCAGAACAGAATCAAAGGCAGAGCCTGCAGCGACCCTTGGAGAGCTCCCTTTACAAATCCCTGAGTCATTTACACAGTTAGGTATCCACCTAACTGAACTCACACTCAGAACATTTCTTAATCTTGCTAATAAGAACACTATGGGAGGCTTTTTTCATGAGCCTTGTTTAAATCCAGTGTCTATTATTATGTATGTATCATTATCTGCTTAGTAATCCTAACTCTATTTTTAAAAAAAAGGAGGGGGGGAGAGAGAAAATAATCTTAGCTGAGTGCCGTTGTTCTCAGGTAACCTGTGCTGATTCTCAGGTAACACTGTCTTCTTCAATAAGGGCTCTCAGAAATCTTTCATATAATCAGTTATATAATCTAACTAGGGATTAACAGTAAATGTGCCTTTATAGTTGAAAATATACTTCTGCTTCATTTTGAAAGTTAAGAGTTCATTTTTTTGTCACCAACCTTGTCTTCACCGTTAACTGCCAGGACAGATAACGATGGCTTAGAAATCTCATTTACAAATTCTCTCAGAGTTTTAAGATCTAATTCTTCAGGGCCTCAATACTCGAAGCATTTAAAGATATCCCTTACAATCACCTCATTGAGTTTGGTTTCAATTACTCTTCCCTGATGTTTTTCTATCCCTCTCCATTCTGGAAATCCCTCTTGACAGAGAAGTTGGCAACAAGATCTGTTATTACACCACTAACCTCAAATTGATAATTTCCTCTGGGATTTTGCTGTAAAAAAGTGACTTTGAGACTTCTTTCGGATCCTTTGCGTTTTTGTAACCTCTCTTCTTTCTGACTTTAGTCTTCAAGACCATTTTCCTGGGTCTATGACGTTTGTATTTCTTCCAAGTACAGATCCTCTGATTATTCGTTCAGCAATTCCTTCCACAAATATTTGTTGAGTGACTGTTATTTGCCATGTACCGTTATAGGCACTGGGGAAATCCAATGGTGAATGAAACAATCACATCCTTTAATTTACATCCTAGTGTCCAATGTATATCTTTGATGATTGGATTTATCTCCCTACTTTTTGTTCAACTGAGGATAACTTTCTTTTACATGCTAAGCTCTTAATTGTTGAGCCTCATCTAGGCCTTTTGAGATGTACTTTTAAGCTAGAGTCTTGGGATCTTGGAACAATTTTCACTTTCCCTCCGTGAAATTTCTTGAAATCAGTCCTCTGAATTTCCAGGTTAATGTCTAACTTTTGTCCTAGCATTTCCCTCCCATAATGTGTCCATGATTCTGTAAAACTAAATACAGCAATATAGGACCAAGAGGCTCTGCCATAATTCACACAGATGTTGGCACATGTGGAAGTTGGGTTTTAAGTCCCAGATTTTTTTAAACTTCTTTTTCATTATTCCATTTTAATCATGCATGAATTTTTCATGGATATCTTATATCACCAAGATATTCTGACAACTCTCAAGAGGTTTATTAGGATATAGTCAAATATGAGAACAAAAAGAGATAAGATTTTTCTGCGTGTGTTCGTATTTTTCATCACTAATTTAAAATTTTGTCTGCATTCTAGGAATAGCCCTGCTCTGGTCTATGCCATCCTTGTTATATGGACCTGGAGTATGCTGCAGTTCCCACTTGACCTGGCAGGTAAGTGTCCGATGTTTGCTCAAAGAAACAGAAAATTACAGCTCTTGATTATGAACTGCAGTGAAGCTAAGGAAGCATTTGAGAGGATTATCTTTTTTTTTTTTTTTATCACTTCGATATCTCAGTGTTAGTTCCAGTTCAGTTTAGAAGACAACTAGGTTGAAACTTAGGAGAGCCACGATCCACTCTGGTACATGGTGAGCCTGAAACAATTAAGTCGATAAGAGCACAGCTTTATGTTCATTTCATACAGTAGTTCCATCACTTGCAATTTGTAAAAGCTTCTGCAAATTAGTTAACACATCAGCGCCTCAGTTTTTCATCCATGCAATGGGGATGATGATTATTGCAGTGAGGATTGAGGGTCCTTGTGATGACAAAAATAAGACATAGTTTGTAGCGACTGTGCTTCAGCACACTTACTGGCATATAAATGTTATCTCCTGATTTTTTAAGGGGCCATTTTCATTCCTTTGTCAGACCCTTGTATTAGAACTTCAAAGGGAATAAGAGCAGGTTCAGGGCCACATGGGAAATTAGATTTTTCCTCAGTATTGGCTCTTAGACTCCCATTGGGCTTATTTTAATAAAGACATAAACCCCCAAGACTTTGCAAGAAGTAAACGGTTTTCTGGGCATTTCATACTGATGATCTAGAGCTGCATTATCCAGTACAGTACCCACTAGCCACATGTGGCTGTTTAGATTAACATTAATTAAAATTAAATAAAATTTAAAGTTCAGTCACACTAGCCTGCTCCGTGGCTGCATATGGCTATGATGTCAGACAGCACAGATATAGAACGTTTTTCCTAACACAGATGGTTCTATTGGAATACATTGACCTGGACTTATCCCATAACTTCTAGGAGCCCTGGAATTCTTTTTTTTTTTTTTTTTTTTTTCGGGTCACCCCTGCATCGGCAGGCGGACTCTCAACCACTGCGCCACCAGGGAAGCCCGCCCTGGAATTTTGATTTGGAAATTCTCCTGGATGCCACTTTACTCTAAAGAAATTCTAGGATTGAATAGTTACGTTTTCCTGAAGTCTGACTCCTTTCTTACGGTACCCTACCTGATGGCCTCAGGGTTAGAATTAATCTTTGTACAGAGATATTTAATTTTTTTCTGCATCTTTTTTTGGTCCACTTTGATAGGCACAGAGGTTTTAGAGGCCATTTTAGACCTTAGCATCCACTTTGCAAAACAAAATTGCCAACAGAAGGAAAGAGTGGCTGTGGCTTTTTGGAAATGCCCCAAACCTAATTACTAGTTAATAACTGCAAACAAATGTATGCCAATAACACACACACACACACACACACACACACACACACACACACACGCACACACAGATTTTGTCGTAATGTGCCCCAGAAGGTACTCTATACCATTAATCAGCTGGTGTCCTCTGCGAGAATTTTAGGCACCTTCAGTTTAGATGTCGAATAATACTTTTAGGAGGTCCTCTGGGAGCCATTTCCCAACCCTAACTTCTTAGGAACGGTGACTATTGATCTTACGTTGGGTTTTCTTTTGTCATTCCCTCTGCTGGGCCTCACCCTCCCATATCTTGTGGTTTACCGCCTTGCTTAGAAAATTTTTATTTAAGAAAGAAATTCTGTAAACTTTCAGGGGTGATAATGTTATGCAGCTGTTTGAAAAACAAAGACCAAATGTTACTTCTGACTAAATCACTATTGTATTTCCAACAAACGGTACATTATGTGCACCCATATCAAAGCAGCTTCATAATATTTGCAGGCTCCAGTAGACGAAGGCATTCTTTGTTTGAAAACTCCAAATGGAAGTCTTCATTATTATAAAAGGATTATTTTCTGCCCTTGACCCTGAATTAAATTTACATTTTAGAAATTAAAACAAAAAAGGTTCATTTGTTGATTGGACCTCCTTTTGTTCAACTGGAAAATCAGTAATTATATCCAGTCTTTCTTGTAAACTGTGAAACAAAACCATAAGGAATTAGACAAAATAAAATAACAATGGCATTTATTTGGGCTTTTTTTCCCCACCCCTGTTAGAGAGATATGTTTAACGTGACTTCAGTTTGAATTTGAAGATAAGTGCTTGAATTTTCACAACACAATTTACATAGAGGGCCAAGTGAGTCAACCAGTAAATAGGCAGGTACCAGAGAGGGGATGCAGACAGCTCTGGGACACCGACACTCTGTTTCATCTCCCAAATTTAGCAGCCAGGTAAGTCATGAATTATCCTCAGGGAAAGACAGTGAGAAAGGAGAGGTGCCAGGGGTGTTAGTCTAATGGAACCAAAAACAGTCAGGGAATAGGGGCCCCTCTCCTCAAAGCTGTCATTGTTCTCCAGTTTTCAAAGGAGGAAACTGAGGTCCAGGCAGCCTAAGTAACTTGGCGTGCATCTTGCTGTTAGAAAATGAGGAAACCAGGAGAGGAAGCCAGGCTCCCTGACTTGAGGCTGAGAGCACCCTGCCGTGCTGCCTTCCGACTCTGCAGACTTCAAAGACAGACAGGGCGGCTTCTTCTGCTCTTTATCCTTTCTAGCCTAGTTAATTGCGCTTTCCCCAGTGTGAGTGAGGACTTGAAGACGAGCTGATTTTGTTTTTTTACGTGGATAGAAACCAGAGGCTGGCTTTTTTTCATGTGTGTCATTGGACTTATAACAGACGATCCATTTTGAATATAAAATGCCCAAGGATGTAAAATGGCAGGGTGGTTACACTTGTTTCCCTCCAGAATGAAATTACAGAATCACTCCCCATTGTGAATGAGCGTAACCCCCACGGCTGATGACTTGTCCCCACTTCACTCTGCCTTACTTTTCTGCACGTCAGAGAGCTACGGTAACTGGTCTCTCTTGCGTTTTCAGTACAGCACGTTGTGTGCCCTGTGTCTATGACAACAAGGGGGTTCCCCAGCCGCTTCTTTTGCCAATACAGTGCCGACCTCTGGAACATTGGAATCAGCATCTTCATACAAGACGGTCCCTTCCTTGTTGTGCGACTCATCCTGATGACCTATTTCAAAGTGATCAACCAGATGCTGGTGTTCTTTGCTGCCAAGAATTTCCTGGTGGTGGTGTTACAGCTCTACCGCCTGGTGGTGTTGGCCTTGGATGTCCATGCCTCCTTGCGGAGTCAGCGAGAACGCCTGAAAGGAGAGCACAGACGCCCAGGTGTACCAGCTGAGAGTGGGGTCTCACCTGGGGCCTGGGCAGGTGGTTCGAAGGAGGGCTTGGCTATTCCTTTACAGGCCTTGCCGGTCACCTCTGACGACTCTCCCCTGACCCCATAGTTAGTCACCGAGAGCAGCATGCCGCCAGAAGGCTTGACTTTCCGGTTCCTATAGACGGAATCTTCTCTCTCTCTCTTTCTCTCTTTTTTTTAACCTTGGCATATAATAATTTTCAAAAGAACAACATAAAAAGTGATCTTAAACCAGAGCTGAGGAACTTCTTTTTCAACGGAATGAAAAGAATTTTGATTAGTGGCTGTCGCTACCACGTCTGTGTGATGGCATCAGATGCTACAGTTGTTCAACGCTAAGTGATTTGTTTGTCTTGAACTGTTTGAAAAACTGTGGACAGGGTTACAGTGACACATGCCCTCAAGACATTTAATGCAGACAAACTGTCCTGGCTGTTACCTGAGAATAGAGAAGCTTTGAACTTTGGCTCTATTGTCAGCCTATCTCATCTGATCTTTCCTGCAATGTCCCTCTGACATCAAAAAATGTACATTCAGTGAATGCAGAATAAATGAAGGGAAAAGTGCCTTTAAAATTACCTCACTGTGGGCTGGAAGCACTGAAAATCTCTGCCCAGCTGCCATAGCATCAAGAGCCCTATTCATCGCTGCACAGACCTTCCCAGGAAAAATCATTTTTCTGGGCTGCTGTAGTCTTCTGTCATGGCGCATATGCTCTTACGGAAATGTTACTGCTTTGGCTTGGGTGCCGCAAAATTCACAGCAAGCCATCCTGGTTACGGATCTATTGGTTGGGAGGCAGGAAATACTTGTAATGCTAGCAAAGTCACAATTTCCATTCTAAACATGATTTGCAGTATTCGTTAGCATTTCCCTTAACTCCACTTTACCATTTTCTATATTGCCAAGTCGAACTGCGTGGGTTGATGCAAGAACGCACTGCAGCAGTGACTAAAGGTGTTTCAGGCCCTTTAAGTGTTACCATAGTCGCTGGTGTCTGCCGGCTGTCAAGGTAGCTCCTCTGAACTGCCACATCTGGAGCCGGCCTTTGGTCTCAGGGAAGATGCTGGTGATGGAGACTTGCATTAGCCCTGCTCATGGCCAACAGCCCTGGATTAGCGAAGGGGATCAGAAAATGCCCCAGCATCGTGGAAATCGGGAAATGCGCTTTTCTTCCCTGCATTACGACTGCATTTCCCCAGTACTGAAATAGCCATACGTTCTCTTTAATATGCCTCTGTACTTTCCAGATGGAGGCGATTCAGAACCTTTTAAAATGATTTTTTGCTTTTAAAGATACAGTGTGAAAATCTACCTGCTATAAAGTATAATTACTTTATAGTAGTAATTATGTAAAGCAAACAGCTCCAAAACTGTTCCTTTAGGGTTCAAAGCATAATTCCTCCTTGCTATTATGCTCAGGAATTGAAAGGGACATTAAAGATAAGGCAGGGTGTGACCTTAAATTGGGTGTGACCTACCGACAACCAATTGGGACAATTTCAACTATAAATCTATGTGAGAGGATATCTGTTCAAACCATTTAATAAAGAGTTGCATAGGCAAACTCTGTTCTTATACAGAAAAATTAATCCTTTCCACGTAATAGCTTCTCCAGTCCCTGATAATGTTTCTATTTCTTTCTTTTTCTTCCTTGTGTTTCTAATTTTAACAATATGATGATTGTAAAATTACACATGAAGCTAATGGAATACACTTATAATTTTTCATAATAACTTTATGAAAGTTAAGATCAGGAAATTATATTTATATAAAGAACTTGACGACTTTTAAGGGCATGCTATTTAGAACGCTTAGCAATTGAAAGCCAAATAATAACTGCTATTTATAAAGACACCTCAGCAGAATCTGTTTGTATGTTGACTGTCTTATGTTGAATGTTTTCCTCCACAACATGTATGTGCTGCTTATTATTGCAGATTTGCCCCTGGGCATACTATTCACGTTCCAATTTTTTTCTTCCAGCCAAACAAATATCGGGCCTCTAAAAATAAAGTATAAAGTAGTATGGCTGTTACAAGGATATTTCTTAAATGCTTTCAAATCCGAGACTGGGCTTGGCTCTGTGAATGAGTTTCTAGTATTGAAGCATTCTGTAATTATAAAGCGCCCTGGACAGCAGTTACTTCCCAGAGGCTGACATTCTGGGGCTGGCTTCTATTGTACCTGTAATAACGTAACGGACTTAGATCATCTGTATAATGCGATGCAGGCCATACCTCTCTTCCAGCCTCCACAGACGGAGAACACGCATATCCCCAACCACTGAAGAAAGTGGCTTGTTTGTGGTTGCTGGTGCTATTGTTCTTATTATTGTTACTGCTGTTATTTAATTGCTTGATTAAAGCTCAGTCAAATGTGCTTCCTAAAAACCTATCATTCCATTTGTGAGAAAACACAGTGCGCACGTTTTAGCGATGCTGTGTAGAAACACACCTCATAACCATCTTGTGGGCTTTCTTCACTTACTAGGGGAGTCTCCGAGGACATGACTTGACACTGCAAGATTAGTGATCTGTCTCTCTCTTTGACTATTCTGTTAATTTTTATTTAAACTGGAACAGATAACATAAGAAAATGGAAATTTTTATTGGCCAATAACATCCTTTCTGATCTTCCAAAATGAAGATTGTTACACAAATTCATCAGTCGGCTTTGTTGTAGTTCCACTAACATGTAGTAGCACTTCAGGCCTTTTAAGACCAAAAAGATGTGGCCAGTTAACTATCAGCATTCACTATCGTAATATTAATTGTTAACTTGTTATTTCATAGACTTTTCAAAGCCCTGGGAAGGCATGCATTTCAGTGCACGTTTTAGGATTTCCATACGGGTTTCAGAGATCCACACTGACTCTTATTATCTTTGGCATTTGATCTCAATGTCTCAATCACCTCTCCTGTTAAAAGAGAAAGGATTGCATAGGGCCACTGTCCACCTTCACTCTACTCCAGTGCCAGGAATGTGACATACATGCTGACATACATCTAGAGCCTCAGAGATGTAAATGAAAAATCAAACCGTCTAGAATTATAAGAACAGAAGAGACTGTTACTTTTTTTCCCCTAATTTCAGACTTTGCTTTTTACTTAATGGACATTCTGATCCACTCTCAGAAACATCTGATTTGGGGTTAAACTAGGCAGCTGGACGATGTTTATGGCTTTGAGGCTTAAATAACTTTCTATATGATGGGAGAAACTCTAAACAACGTTTGAATAATCAGCTCCTACAGTCTTATATTTCATGGGTGTCCATCCTCTGAATCTTTCTTACAGAAGTATTTTATAAGAAAATTTTCTGTGAATTATTTATATTTATACTATTTTGGTATGAATGACATTTGT
The DNA here is from genome assembly GCF_003031525.2 of Neophocaena asiaeorientalis asiaeorientalis. Taxonomy (NCBI): domain Eukaryota; kingdom Metazoa; phylum Chordata; class Mammalia; order Artiodactyla; family Phocoenidae; genus Neophocaena; species Neophocaena asiaeorientalis. The sequence goes on from NW_020175199.1 coordinate 2,143,066, forward strand.
ATTATATTATATACATTAAATAGTTTGTGTACAACTTTATCTTAATGTCTGTTTTTTGCCTGCATTTCCTGTCTTTGTTCTCTACTGTAATTCAGTTTATTTATTTTTTAAGCTCTGGTTTAAAAAGAAAACTGATCTACTTAGAATATGACTAAAGTGGCATTTCAAACTAATGTGGAAAGACTGACCAATTTTATAAATGATGTTGGGATATTTGGCGAACCATCTGGAAAAAATGAAGTTAGATTTTTATCTCATGCAATACATAGAGATAAATTCCAGATGGATCGAAGATCTAAGTGTAAAAGTGAAAACTATAAAATATTAGAAGAAAATATGGAATGTCTCGTTAGCATCTAGGGAGTGGGAAATACCTTCCAAAGCAAGACATAAACCCCAGAAGCTATGAAAGAAAAGAATGACAGATTTTCTTATGTAAAGATTTAAAATTTCTAAATGGCAAATGGTATCAGGAATACATCACTATTATCTACTTTTTGGAGAAAGGTGTCAGTGCGCTCGGACAAGAGAAATGAGAGGTAAAGATATTAGGAAGGAGGAGCGAAATTCATCGCTTACTTCTAGAAGACTGAGTCTTGAATATGCAGGAAAAGCATAGGAAAACCTAAGAAACTGTTACAAATAATCTGAAATCACACAATAATCAATAGCTTTTCTATACACAAACCAACATCACATAGAATATGTATCTGAATAAGACATTTCCATTATAATACGAACTAGCATCATAAACTACATAGGAATAAACTGAGTAAGAAATGTGCAAGATTCGTGTGAAGAAAACTTTAAAATGACTTTGAGGACCATCAACGAATAATTTAACAAATAGAAAGATATATTCTATTGGGAAGTGGTAAGAAGCCTTGATATTTTAAAAGGTATCAATTGCTCCTAAAGTGATCTATAAATTTAATACCATCTCCATAATGAATCAATAAGATTTTAATTTTTAATGACTACACAAGCTGATTCTAAAGGTATTATGATTAAATAAGCTTGAAAGAATAGCCAGAAAATACTAAAAGGAAGAAAAAAATTAGAGAGGGTGCTTTCAGCATATTTAAACATATTAAAGAGCTACAGTAAGCAGGAGGATCTGATTCTGTCAAGAAGAAAAATGGAACAGAATAAGGTCAAGAAATAAATTGAAATACGTAAGGATTTTGATACATGGTAAATCATGGGGCTGGGGTTGACAGACTATTATAAGTGGTTTCAGGTCTGAAAAATATCAAACTGGATCCCTACTTCAATCCTCATAGCCAAAACATTTCCAGATGGATCAAAGAATCAAACATTAAAAATAAAAAACACAGAGAACTTTGCTTTTACAATTGCAATGGTGAGAACGTTTTCAAAGCAAGATATAAAACTAGGAACCGTAGATGATTCATATATTTCAACTTGTAAAACTAAAAATTTTACATCTTAAAAATACCATAGGTCAATTCAAAAGTTGAACAACAAACACGGTAAATATTTTTGCAACAAATGTAACAAAGCATTAGTTTTCAGAGCAAACAGTACTTACAAATAAGAAGAAAAAAAATACCCACTGGAAAAAGGAGCAAAAGAGGTTACATATATGATTTACTGCAAAAGATACAGTTAAGAAAATGGAAATCAGACCACAATGAAATACCATTTTTCAAATCCAGACTAAACCACAAGATAGCATTTTTCAATTAGCAGGTTGGCAAAGATTCAAAAAATTTTTAGAATGCTGTATTAGTGGGGATCAAGGGAAGTGGGCATACTTATTCATTGGTGGTGAGGATGTAAATTGGAACAATCCTTTGGAAGACAGTTTGGCAATATCAGTCAGAATTAAAGGTACATTTATCATTTGACCCAGCAATTCAACTTCTAAGAATGTAGCCTGCAGATACATGTGTGCAAAAATATGTATACAAGCCTGTTCGGAGCAGTATTTTCTCCGTATTTGCTACAATAGCAGCATAGTCTCCATCAACAGGGTCATTATTAAATTACGGAACATCTAGACTCCATAATACTATGTAGCTTTTAAAGAGACTGGAGTAGGTCCATAAATGCTGATAAGGAACAATCACTTAGATATTTTATTACATCAAAGTAAGGGAGAAAACCATGAGGTGAGCATGTCACTCTCTTTATAAATGTTATCCATGCCTTGTCCAGTGGCTAGAAATAGAGGAAATGATGCTCAAATTTCCAATGATCATGGACAGCCCCACATTTTTTTTTACCTTAATGCTTTCTATAATTTGAAAGTTTTAAGTATGCATTACTTTTGTAATTTTAAAGACAATTATTAACAAAAAGAAATCTCACTAACTTATAGAGCCTGCTGCTATGTACAGATACTCTAATATCATTTTGCAAATAAAGGAAAAGCACACCATTCTTTTTCACCCAAGAAGATAAAAGACTTTGCCATTATAACTAAGGATGCTTTAGATGAATCAAAGGTTTAAACCATATCAAATTCTGCTTGCCTTACGAAGTGTTAAACCTTAGGAAATGAAATAATGAATAGATCTAAAAGAACCTGGAAAAATCAAACTGACCAAAATGATTCACTGGGTCTTGATGAACACCATGGAGACCACTTTACAAGAGCCAGTCTGACACTTTCACACTCCACAGAGTGTGAAAACCATAGAGGAAGACAAACCATAGCGGAATTTCACATTGAATTACAGAGTCAAGCTGATTTCCCCAGGAGAGAGAGAGAACTAAAGGAACCCTGAAAGACAAAACTTCAGGAAAAATCTGTGCATCTGTTTCCCAGTCCATATTTACAGCCCATCTAACTTGTTTATGTAAACTTTTTAGATTTTTGCCAAATCTCTACTAAATTTATAATTGATTGTGATCAAATGGATCATATGCAAATCTGATCAAACTAGTGAGGAAAACAGAAATTCCTAAACCAACTAAATGTCAGATATCATATAGTCTTTGTATCTAAACTAAGAATTTCGGACAAGGGAAATTGGATCCGCAAGACAAAATATGTTTTCTCTGTGGAAGGTGTTGCTCAGTTTCTACCAAGTGCGTAGCTGGAGAGTTCAGATGGTTGTGGTTCTGGGATCTCGGGGGTTGTTTCTACCTTCTGGCAACAAGTATTCTTCCCTAGTATTCAAGGGCTCCCATATGACCTGAGTGACAGCTAACAGCTGGGTCAAAGCTATAATTATTTCATCAGCTCTCTTGGTTTCAACTAACTCCTACCAATACCTAGTTATTGGCCTCTAATGTCAACTCTTTCCTGGACTCCGTGCCTGGATTTGCATCTCCCCTGCCCCCGGATATGCTGCAAGCATATGCACTCAGTATACATGAAGTACAAGTTGTACCACACTTAACATGTAATATGCCCCTCTCCCTGTGTTCCATATAATGGCTAGTAGCACCACTAGCCTCTCAGGCACCCATGTTAAAACCAGAGGGCTTCCCTGGTGACGCAGTGGTTGAGAGTCCGCCTGCCGATGCAGGGGACACGGGTTCGTGCCCCGGTCCGGGAAGATCCCACATGCCACGGAGTGGCTGGGCCCGTGAGCCATGGCCGCTGAGCCTGTGCGTCCGGAGCCTGTGCTCCGCAACGGGAGAGGCCACAACAGTGAGAGGCCCGTGTACCGCAAAAAAAAAAAAAAAAAAAAAAATCAGAGATATCCTTGACCCTTGGTTCTTCTTGCTTATCCTTTTCCATTTTTAACCTGCCCTCTCTATTTCAACTGCTACCATCCTAACTTAGTGTCTCATCATTTCTTGCCTCACTGACTGCAGTCATTTCCCAACTGGTCATTCAACCTCCTGGTTTAATCCCCCATAATAATACTCCAAACTGAATTCAGAGCTGTTCTGAAATGCACAGTTTATGTCTCTTCTGTTTAACACTTTGGTGATGCCTTTCTTTCAACAAAATCAAGCATAAAGTCCCAAGGAAATCACTTAAGACCTTTCACAAGCTGGCCCTAACCTGACTTTTCAGTCTTTTTTACCATCAATCACTGCACTCATACACACACACACACACTCACACACACACCTGCCAACATAACATACTACCCATGACCCCCTAAACTTGTCATCATCCTTTACATTGCTATGTATTTGTGTACCATGCTATTTCTTTTCTTCAGATGCTCTCCATTGCCAGCACTCCATTACTGATACCTTGGTCTACTCACTCCTCCCTTCTCATGGGCAGCCCATTTCCCCATCCCGAGTTAATGGTTAGGGGAGGAAGAACAATCCCATCAGCCAAGATTATTCCGCACCCTAAGAGCACCCAGGAAAGTGAGCACAGACCTCCTCTGGGAGCAGAGACATCCTCCAGTCCTGGGTCACTGATTTCTGGAGTTTCCTCTGAAGCAGCAGAGCTGATGAGGACACCAGGTAAGACAACATGGACACAGAGCTACGGGATTTGTCACTTATCATGATTGTGAAGAAGAATCTACAGGAGAAGCGATGGGTCAGTGGTCCCCAGAAGTTTTCCCCTCTTCTTCTCAGATCTGGCCAAACTAGTCAGTTGCTCCTGTATTTACTAATCTAGCAGCTTCTATTTATATTGTCTCAGTGATGTCTTCCCCTGCTCCTTATGAAGAGTCCCCCTTCTAGCAGTATTCCTCACCTAGCGATCGCCAACCATGGCAGAAACCCACAAAAGCTTCAGAAGGCTTAGCTCAAAGATCTCATTTGCCTGTTTCCCAGATTGAGTGACTCTCCTCCTTTACTGTGTATTTACAGCACTTTGTACTTGCCTCTGTCCCAGTGATTACAATAATATATGCAACGATTCGTTTATGTGTCTATGAGCTGTCCGAGGGCATTGGCCATGTCTTAGACTCTATCATAATAACCAAGCAGATCCAGACACACTGAAAGTTTGTCTGTCCCCAGAACTCACCAAGCTTCTTTCTGTCTTGGGGACTTTGTTCCCGCTGGTGCTTTTTCCTGGGACAACTCCTACTTCCACCCCCCATTTTCCCAGAGCTGGCTCCTTCTTTTCATTTGGATTCCAGCTTAAGTGCAAGGTCCCCAGAGAGGCCATCACTTTTTCCCTTCGCCAATAATTTCCACCACAACTATCTTTACTTTATTCCTAGCATTTATCATTAGTGGAAATTATCTCTACTTTATATGTCTATTTGTTTACTGTCTATCCTACCTATAATGGAAATGTCAAGGTCAAGGGTACCTATCTTGTTCATCTCTGTGTCCCAAGTGGGTAGCACATAGTAACTGCTCAAAAACTACTGTTGGGTACATTATTTTTCTGTGCTTATTTATACCTATAATTTTTTATAAAACTAAAATCAAACTACATATTTACATGTATATTCTGCTTTGCTCATTGATTATCATTTCTTGAGCTTTTCCTAATGTTAATTATTCTTTGAGAATATAATGCCCAGCTACTCTTTTGTGTGAATGTAGAAAAAGTTCTAAACACCATTTTTTTAGATTCCACATAAAAGTGATATCATTGTCTTTTTCACAGAGAACTCTACTCAGTACTCTGTAATGAACTATATGGGAACAGAATCTGAAAGAGTGGATATATGTATATGTGTAACTGATTCACTTTGCTGTACAGGAGAAACTAACATAGCATTGTAAACCAACTATACTCCAATAAAATTAATTTTAAAAAAAGACCTCGGGCTTCCCTGGTGGCGCAGTGGTTAAGAGTCCGCCTGTCGATGCAGGGGACACGGGTTCGTGCCCCGGTCCGGGAAGATCCCACATGCCGTGGAGCAGCTGGGCCCGTGAGCCATGGCCGCTGAGCCTGTGCATCCGGTGCCTGTGCTCCGCAATGGGAGAGGCCACAGCAGTGAGAGGCCCGCGCAATGCAAAAAAAAAAAAAAGTGTCCTCTCCCAAATCAGCTCCTTTTCTTGAATGCTCAATGCCTACAAAACCACCATCCTTCCAGTCATTTTGGCTTAAGCTAAGGTGTCATTTTTGACTGACTCTACTCATTCACACATTTGCTGAATCTTACTTCATTTTTTTTTGCATACTGAATATAATTTTGTTGCTTTTCTCTGATTACACAAGTCATACGTGTTCAATGCAATGATTTCAAACATATAGAAAAGAGGGTAAAAATCACGTGGGATCCCACCTTACTGTAATGTTCATCATTAATAATAATCATTCTTTCATGAATCTTTTACTTCAGATAGAAAAATGATAGACAGACAGATGACAGCTAGCTAGCTAGCTAGCTAGCTAGGTAGATAGATGAGTTTATAGAAATAGGATAATATATTAATTAAATCTTCAAAGGTAAAAAAACATCAAAAGAGTTGCAAAAACTGTGGGTTAATTTAAATTTGTATGATGAATAATGTCAGCTCTCAATCTTGTCAGTATTATCTTTATGAAGGCATATATAACCTCATGTGGAGAAATGAAGAGTGTCTGTTTTAGGGTTTTTGTGAATTTGAAGCCTGGACCAAATGGTGCCCCTGCGGAAATTCTGGAATTGGGACCTTGTTTTATTCATCTTTCTATGCTCCATGGAGACTCTCATGGTCTGTGTAGAATAATATTTTGCTCTATGAATGATCAATGGCCTCGACAAATATCTTTTAATACCTACCACATACAAGCCACTGCTAGCTATGTGAGAGATACACAAATGAATAAGACACTGCCCTTGCTTTTGAGGAAATTTATATCTATGGTTTTTTTAAAAAATGTTTATAAACTCCATAAACTTCGCTTCCTACCACCTGTCTTCAAGCCTGTGAAGAGCTCATTTTGGTTCTCTCTGGGTTTTGTGTAGGACCTGAAGTTTCCAACCTTGTTCCCAACATACACGTTGACACATAAGAGGGGATGCAAAAAAAAAAAAAAAAAACGGAGATCTGAGAGGGCCGATTTAAAAGAAATGAAAGTTGTTTATCTTTTGAAAACACGTTTTGTAGGTGATGGCTCTTGATCACTGCGGGACGGCCACTGTAGGATCCCTCAAACATTGCAAGATCTCATCCTGGACCTGTAATCATTTTGGCTATAATCTGTTGTCTTCTTTTCAAAGGATGCAGCCATTCTGGAGAGGCTTCTGTCTGAACTCAGGCATATTTCTAGGCTCAAAGTAGCGGGACACTGCTCATGTGAAAGCACCATGGAAGACCTGAAAGCACTATATGGACCTACAGAATAATCTACAGTGTGTTCCCAGTACATGTCCAGGACAGAAGATGCTCATTTGTCACATGTGAGGGAGCAGTGAAATTTATTTTTACAGATTCACTGGGCTGAAAGGAAGACTACGTGGGCCCATCACATTCTAGCAATTTCCATCACAGCAAAAACAATCTTAGAAGGAAGACATACTTGATCTCTACTTGAAGATTACAACCTCTTTCATCAACTCTTTGCAAGTACTTTTCAAAAAATTTAAGATTATACATCAGCGATATATGGCATAAAAGCATTAGAGAGGGCTTCCCTGGTGATGCAGTGATCGAGAGTCCGCCTGCCGATGCAGGGGACATGGGTTCGTGCCCCTGGTCCGGGAAGACCCCACATGCCGCGGAGCGGCTGGGCCCGTGAGCCGTGGCCGCTGAGCCTGCGCGTCCGGAGCCTGTGCTCCGCAGCGGGAGAGGCCACAACAGTGAGAGGCCCGCGTACCGCAAAAAAAAAAAAAGCATTAGAGAAAAAGCTAGTTGAAAATGTCAGTCATATTTAAGAGCAGATGTCCACCATTTCTCTCTGGGGAAGCAGCCCATTAAGCTGTATGCTGCTGAATCAGATGTGACAAAAAAAGTTCATTCAGCCCGGTTTATTTTGCCTTGAGAGTCAGAAGCATGAGTGGCAATGGCTGGTCTTTCTGGATCTGCTGTTTCTTTTACTTTCGAGACTGTGGAGTCGGACCTGACTGAGCTCACGGACATCTCTGGCTCTGCGGCACACATGCGCCCCTTCACAGCCTGGGTGCCGGTGATCTATAGCATCCTGGTAATTTGTGTTTTAAAACTGCACACCTACCTGCCCAGATGTAAAATCAGCACCAAGCAGAATCAGCTTCCCCTCGAATCTGTGTGCTCCGTGTTCTTCCACAGAAGACTAAACACCGCAGTGTGGATCCGGGGTGCATGTTATACGGTGCATGACACCTCTGGGGGTGACAGCCACATTCATCAAAGCTCCAGTCCCTCGAAAGGGATAATGTGCAGGAACTGTGTGAGCAGCTATTAGAGAATTCATCCTTGCCTTATGGCTTTTCTAAAACTTAATAAAAATCCTCTTTTCAATCAGAATCTTCTAAAGAATACAGACCTCATTTCTCTAACTTCCTGGAGAAGCCAAAGCAAACATCAACTACTATAATTTCTAGTTTTCAGTTTCAAGTGCCTCAGAAATGCTCTTTCACTTAGTGTCATGCTGTTGATCTCCTTTCAGATTTGCCTACACAAGGATTTTACTCAGGACAGATTCTGCTCTTTATTTGTACTTTGAGTCACATACCTTTGGAGCCTTTGAGCTTGAAGGAATGTTAGATCTCCTTACCTCTTTGAAGGCGAAGAGATGAAAGGTGGAAGAAGAGAAGGGGCGTCCTAGTTTTACTCTAGCGAATGGCACAATCAAGACCAAAATGACCTGTGCACAAAAGCAAAATACATACAACAGAACAAAAATTAAACATTTTAAATTAAAAATTAAAGTTTTCTGCCAATAACATAGTACCTGTAATACCCTTAGGATAATCTTCCTCGCTCAACATTTTAGAGTTTATGCAATGCTTTCACATAAATTGTTTTAATCCTCACAACCACTCTAGATGCAAGTTTTTTTTTTTCTTAAACAAATGAGGAAATGAGCATATGCAGGTACCCGGAAGACTGGCAAAAATCATGTCTTTGGGTCTGAACAGGGGCTCAAGTCCAAAGGTTCAGATCCCCAGGCGGGAATGCATGATGAAATGATTCTACCCATCAGCGAGCAGCAACTTAAAATATCTAAATAGATTTGCTTTTTCCCATTGGTCTGTAATTTTCCAAACTTAGCTTTGACCAGCAAAATTGTCCTGCCGTACCCAGAAGTGGGTCCACAGACACTTCCAGAAGGTGACAACAATATCTGTCAGAATGATCAGAATGGGATTAAATTACCACTCGATTTCTTTGGGCCCTAAACTGGTTTGTTCCCAACAGCTTCAATCCTCAGGAATATTAAAGTAATTTGACGGCTTCTTCCCAAAGAGAGATTTATATTGTGCAGATTGGTTCAAAGAAAACTCCTGCCATTGTTTCTGTGGTACTGGGATTAATTATGCCAGACTGTTTTCGTTTATTGTCTCCTTTTCTATATTTAATGGAGCTAGGAAAAATAAAACTCATTTTTCTTCCTTCCCACGCTGAAACCCCTACAATATTTTCTTAGGCAAATTAATAAAAGACACCGTGACAGGGAAGATGTGGGATTCTTCTACAGAAGACCTTCTGAGTTTCCCTGACACAGACTTCTTCCCTTCCCTTCCCCTCCAAGCTCTTCCTCTTTCATAGAAGCACTTTAAGTCATGGGGGTCAGGAGTCTGCAGCAAGTAAACGTGAAATGAAAACACTAAGTTTTCCTTTTTCTTCTTTCTCTGATTTCTTCATCTGCATAAATTAAAACCTATTCTAAACTGGCTTCTTTGCTTTGGCACAAAAATAAGTTCTTCTAGTGCTTATGAAGTGCCCAGTCACCTCATCCTGGGTCTTCTGCTTCCTTAACTTTTTGTTCCTCAACTTGCCAGGCATATCTCTTGTCAGACCAGTATAATTTTTTTCTGTAAAACCTGAATTGGTAACCTTGGAAAGTCTGAATTGCATCCAAAAGGAATTCATTACTGAGTGGCGGTGACTTTGACTTTCATGAAAATGAATGCTCCGAAACCATCAGCTTTGGAAAATAATTCATTACACTTTTTTTTTTTTGGTGGTGGGGTGGATAAAAGTGCCTTTCATAAAAGTACCTCTTGTATGAGTATCCTGTGTGACCTATCTCTTATGAAAGAAAATGTTAGGACAGTCAGCTATTTGGAAACATTGTACATGCAAGCTTTTATGCTGACTTTCACTGAGAACAAGATGAATCATGAATACTCAAAATTATTTCCCCATGGTCCTGCTTAAATCCTAGTTTAACTGTTTCAGGGTATGCACCTGGGGGAAGCCATATGCAATATGGGTTTGGGAGTTAGAGCTTCCAAGAACTGTCCAGCTCTGTGGCCGGTGGGAATGCTGCTCCCTGGAATTTTCATCTCAGTCCCCTCTCGTCTCATTATTTGGGCAGATACATTCATATCTCTCTTTCTCTTGAGACAAAAGAATACATACCACTAGCCCGAGTATTTTGTAGGTTGGCAAAAGTTATGAGATTTTTCCTTAACTTAGAACAATTACATAGAAGAACAGAGTAAAAGATTCATACATCGAAGATCCAGATTTTTAAAATTTAATATTAAATTTGCTTCAGAAATTTTTTATATTAAATACATAAATAAAATAGGAATTAAGGAAAAATCTGCTTTGTACGTCTACTCAATGGTATTCTTTCTCCCTCCCTAGAGGCACACACTCTCATCGATTTGGGATATATTCTCCCAGACCATGTTTTTACATCTTTACTACCCATCTTTAAACATTTTATACTATTCGAGGCAGACGATTCTGTTTGCCCACCTACTCATTGTCATTCCCCTCTTCCCTTCTGTCAGGACACTGCTCTTGTTCAGGAGGCAGAGATCAAGAAGTCTATTCATTCAACCCTCCCAGCCTCTGGTGCAGCTAAAGGGTAGAGGGGTGGGTAGGGAACGACATGACCTCGATTTGGCCAAGGAGGTAGAAGCAGAAGTTCAGAAGATGAGGCTTCTGTAAAAACCATCATTTTCTTGGTAAGAGGGGGTATATTCAGATTAGGTTCAGATTCATCTTCTACCCTTTCTCTCTACGGACCTGACACATGGATGAACTGTGTGGTGTGGAAGCTCTCATCTTGTCATCTTGAGGATGAAAGAGTGAAAGATAGAATGAGCTCTGGGGAAGGAACCCTGGTTGCAGGTTTGAGGACCCCTAAAAACAATTTTCAAGCTCTCCACCAGAGATGGACTAATTAAACATATTTACATGTTATATACCCTATCCCCTTTCTGGACCACCAGACCTGGTTAATTGTACAAGTGGCCCATCCCTCGCTTTGTGGGACCTGACTGATGGCTTCTTAGAGCCACCTTCATCTGGATCACCTTCAGCTGAACTCTTATAGGACAAAATTATAAACCTCTTTTTGGTTAAGCCACTGTCATTAAGTTTCTTCGAATGCGACCAAACACAATCCTGTTGATATATTGTTTTTAAGATTTTTTAAATGGTGGTATCCTAACAAGCTGTTTTACAACTTGCTTTTTTTACTCAAATTATGTTTGACCTCTATCCACTCTGATACATATCTAGTTCACTTACTTTTAAATTTATTTCCTCTATTCATTTCTTTTTGATGGCCCTTTAGATTGTCTCTAACTTTTCACCATTACCAAAATATTGCTCTGCACAGCCCCGTAGGCTCACACACACAAGAGTTTCTCTAGGATGTGTGCTAGATGTGGACTCTGACAGATCTTCCTGAGATTCTTAATTTGGGTCCAAGTTACTTTTTGAAAATAGAACTATTTGTACATTTAGAGGCAAGTGGGCAATGGCAGTCTCCAGGACTCTTTAAACTATACCATGTCACATTTCCTAATTTTCTTACCATATTTGTTAGGCTTCTGACAAAACTAAATTGAAAGCTAAAATCTGGGGGTGGGAAATGCAGAAACAGCAGCAACTATGTAAGAAAGATTTTGATTTCCACCAGTTCTCTAACCATTCCTTCTGTTATTCCATTTTTGGCCATGAAACTCTATACCAGGAGTTTCCAACCACGGTACTATGGACATTTAGGGCTAGGTCACTTTTTGTTGTGGGACCTGTCCTGTGTATTCTGGGATGTTTAGCAGCCTCTCTGGCCTCTACTCACTAGATGCCATGAGCACACCCCCTCCAGTTGCGACAACCAAAATGACTCCAGACACTGCCGAATGCACCCTGAACATGACACAAATTAAAACTGATATTTACTATCAAAGTTATTTAGCATTAGGGAGTGGGGGGGGAATCAAAATCACCCAGTTGAGAACCACCGCTCTACAGTTGCTAATCTTATGGTATTTAGGACCAATATAAACAGAGAATCCCACGGAGGCACTGGCAGACCATGTGATTTTTTAAAAATGGCCATTTTAAGCCCATTTAAGAAGCCTACTATGGATTCAGTTTCAGTAAAGCAATACTTCCAACCCTTAAGTTGGGGAAATTAATTTTGGATATTTATAAAACCTTTGTAAAATAAAAATATAAGAAATAATAATAGCATTTATACGGTATTAGGAATTTTCCTAAACATGTTACTATGCCTGCTTGTTTAATCCTCACAACCTAGCTGTGATACAGGTACTATTTTATACCCCTTTCACAGATGAAAACACTGAGGTACAAGAAGGTTAAGACTTGTTCTTCACAGAGATTCTTTTTAATTCTCACAACAAGCCTTCAAGCTTGTGTGTAGCCTTCAACAAGCCTACACACTATTACTGTCATTTTGCAGATGAATAAACTGAAACAGAGATGAGCAAACCTATTAAGCAACTATCCCACAGTATTAAACTCTGAGGTGATATTCAGTGTGGATTAATGTGGTTATACCCATGAACGTGGTATAAATGAAAATTGGTATTTACTATCAAAGTTATTTATTATTCAGCATTAGAGGTATGAATCCCTTAAGATGAATTTAATTACCTCTTTTGTAAATACAGAAAAATTAGATGTTATAATTTGTAGTAGAAAATTATATTTATGTCTAAGTTTAAAATTTTCAACTTTCTCCCTGTTTCTCTTCCTCCCTAGCCCCACATTCTTTTCAGTAAGGATTTAGGTAAGGCAGCTAACCAGATGTATATAAAGCTAACTAAACATAATAAAACGTGTTATAGTAACATAAAGTGGATTCAGAAATGATGAGAAAACACTTCCTATATGGACCTATACACTGCTATGGGACGGCTATAAATGAGAATTCTGCTCTCTCACTGCCATTATTAAAAGGGAAATGTGGTCAGTCACATAGTTCCCAGGGCCCATTAAATAAAAAACAAACCCATTACTCAGAAGTACCACCGTGGTTGGTACTAAGATCAGACAGGAATTTCTCCCACTGCACCTGACAAAGTTACACTGTACACGGTGTTCAGAACAGCATCCGCTACGGCATGCAGACAATAAATGCAGTGAGGATTTTCATAAGTCTGGGTGGGCTGCAAGCCCAATTCGGGGAAAGCGTGGTTATCACTTGTGAGTTGTCCTTTTTATCCTGACTGCGATTTGATTCTCTGATGAACATTTCTGAAGTCGTCAAAATATCATCAAACTATACAAGAATTTTAAACATCATTCTGATCTTATTGGTTTTTGCTGATTCTTTGGGCTCTCCATTAATCTCCATTTGACACTGCCTTTATAAAACAGACAGATTTACATATTTTAAAATATACTTGCTTTTTTAGATTTTCAAAAATTCCTGTTTGTGCCCGTTCTCCAAAACTACCGTACTGAGCCACCGTAGGGTCACCGTGGTTTATGCTATTAACTTAACAGTGATTTATGTAACTTTATTGCCCCAGCCTGCTCAGTTGCTTATATTCTGTAAGGCTCAGGGCACTTTATAAATTAATAATTTTTAAAAAGCCTACAATAATATTTGCACAGGTCTATTAGCAACCAGAACAATGGTGAGGATTATAATGGTTTTTCTTGCATTACATCTTTAAAAGAAGATTCAGCAGATTAGGTCGAGGTGAAAATAGCTGAAACTTCTAGTTCTTATTGTAATTCAGAAAGTACTGTTATTTATTATTATTATTAATAATATTATTATCATCATTATCATTACAAATAGTGAAAGTAGGGATGCATAAATAAAGTCTGCCCTAGGGGCAGCCTGAAGCTATATTCCAGCAAGTAACTGTGCTTCAGTATTATGAGAATTTTTATCCATCATCAATAAAAAATGAGCATAGCAGTTATTATAGCAGTTTCCACAGTCAAGACTGTTTCTGCTATTACATCTCTTAGTAGAAGGGGTGATATGCTCTCCATTATACGATGTCAACTCATCCACCTTTCTGACATTAAAGTATAGTGTACAACCTTTTATATGGATTCTTCCATAGTGAAGTCACATTTCCATGCACTTGGGGCAAAGACACAATGGGGCCAAATTAACTGTGGGCAGAAAGTAAAGTAAATTACATTTTTTATAAACCAATAGGGGTACTGAGCTGCCTTCATTCTTTTTCTGGAAGGGAATGAAGTTGAAATAAATTTGATAAAATAAGGGCTTCCCTGGTGGCGCAGTGGTTGAGAGTCCGCCTGCCGATGCGGGGGACACGGGTTCGTGCCCCGGTCCGGGAAGATCCCACATGCCGCGGAGCGGCTGGGCCCGTGAGCCATGGCCACTGAGCCTGCGCGTCCGGAGCCTGTGCTCGGCAACGGGAGAGGCCGCAACGGTGAGAGGCCCGCGTACCGCATAAATACATAAAAATTAAAAAATAAATATTTTACAGAGCAAGCCTACGTTCACCAGCGGTAGAATTATGCCAGACCAGTGCCCTTGATGATCCACTAGGCACGCTCCCCGGCAACACAAAAGAAACACGTACTTCTCTGCCCCTACACTCTCCAGCACCATGGATACGAATAGCAGCCTGAGCAGCTGCCTGGTGTTGCAGCCATCTTTCCCGCAGCACGGTAGTTGGCGCTGGGCTCTCGGAATACCAAAGTTCCCATCCCTATATGCTATTTTTTTCTCTCCCAAGCCCTTTTTATTTTATTTTGTCTTTTAAAAAAAATATTTATTTAGGCTGTGCCAGGTCACAGTTGTGGCATGCAGACTCTTATTTGCAGCACGCACACGGGATCCAGTTCCCCGACCAGGGATCGAAGCCGGGGCCCCTGCTTTGGGAGCGCGGAGTCTTACCCACCGGACCACCAGGGAAGGCCCTATTTTGTCTTTCTTTTTTAAGCCTAACTACTCTTGCTTATGATCATCAAAGGGATGTAGTAGCTCCTTGGGTAACTCGCTAAAGAGTATGTGTGGAGAAGTCTGAGAAGCACAAGATTTGGAAGAGAAGACCCCACTTCAAGTCCAGCCTCTACTTTCCTTTGATGTGTTACTTTGGGAAAATGCCTTTCCCACTTCTTAACAGATATTTTTAAGGGTCTATGACCAGCTCAAAATGATCGCCACTTCTCTGGGAAACTATGTCCATCCTGTCTGCACACTCCTCACCCACCACGAACTAGACCTTCTCCCCCAACGGGGTTGACAAAAGGTAAGCTATGGAAAGCTTCTGTCATGTGGACAAAAGAGCAGAAAAAGTTGATCTGCAGGTAGCAAATAATGTGATCGAAAGGAAGAGAAGAGGCAATACAGGAAAGGGAGACTGAGTCTTGTGTATTCTTAAGCCATCCTAGGAAAGAAGCCAGAGTCACCTTGGCAGTGTTCCCATCCCATCACCTCCACTGAGACCCTACTTGACATCTGTCTGCACCCCTACACTCTGGTTCTGTGAGACCCCCTAAGTCATGACACTTGGAGTGCTTTCTATTGTTTTTCTAGATTTTGTGGGTCTTTGTTCCCTGCAACTGCAAGAATTCTAAAGACACTCTTGAAGTCTTGGTTTTCCTTTTTCTACCACAGAAATAAGAATTCCTGACCCGCTATTATCATGGGCTCAATGGGAGGGGCACATGAGTTGATGGACAAGGACGTTCTTTGTTAATCATTTTCAAGCTCATTCATTTTCTCAACGAATGTTTACCTGGCATCCGCTATGTCCAACGCTCTGGATGTGAGTATAAAGCCCAGAGAAAAAGAAATTACTACCAAACAGAATTTATGTTCTAAGGGAGGGAAATAGACAATAATTTTTTTTTAAAGCTAGTAAATATATTGTATGACAGATAATAAAAGGAAGTAAAAATGTAGTGTAAAGGTGGCAGGGAGTGATGGAGGTGAAGGAGTTGCTATTTTAGGTGGACTGCTTAAAGAAAGCCTCAATAATGCAATAACACCTGAGACATGATGCAAATTAGGGAGTGAGCTACGGGGACATCTGAAGAACAGCATTCTAACAGAGGGACGGTCAATGCAAAAGCTCTGAGGCAGGAGTGGGCATGTTGTGTTTGAGGAACAGGAAGAAGACAGGAGTGACACCACAGAAAAGGAGATCCTCCAGGGGCTGATATCCTATGGTAACGACTTTGAATTTTACTCTGGATGAGACGGGAAGCTACTGAAAGCTTTTGAGCAGAGATAAGATGTGATTTGACTTCCATTGGAAAAGGATTATTGAGATGTTGTGTTAACAATAAAGGGGAAAGGTAAAGCCAGGAAACTTGTTGGGCAGCCAGTGCGTGGTCCAGGTGAGAGATTTTGGTGGCTTGGGTAAGAATGGTGGCTGCAGAGGGACAAGGAAGTGCCGGATTCTCATTTAATTTGAAGGTAGAAGCTATCAGGGCTGCCGATGGTTTAGAGATGGTTTTGAGAGAAGACGGGAGTAGAGGAAGAGTAAAGATTTGGGGTCAGAGAGAAAGATGAAGCTGTTGATGAGATGGCAGATGACTGCAGGATCCTGAGTTACTGAAGGAGGGAAAATGAAGTTTCATTTTGGGAAATGGGGAATTTCAAACGACTACTAGACATCCAAGTAGAAAAGTCAAGTAAGAATTTGTATATGCAAGTTTGGAGGTCAGGAGAGAGCTCAAGACTAGAGATCTGGTTTATGTTCCTGCCTTTCTATTGCCCTTTCCCCTCCATAGAAACATCCCACTTGGACCTGCTAGAAGATTGATATTTTCATTCAGTGGGATTAAGAAGTAAGGCGATTACAGACAGCAGGATACTTTAAGATCAAAGTGTTTGTAAGGGAAGCAAGAGAATTTTTTAAAGCCCCAATTGACTTCCTTGGCTTTCTGTAATTAATTTGGGTCAACATATCTTTTATCTTTGAATAAGATACTATCGGCAGCAAAACATCTTATATCTATAAATATATTTATTGGAAACACTGGGGATTCCGAGTCAGAAAACAAATATAGACATCACTATAATAATAATTAACAAATTATTCTTTGATGTGTGAGTTGTTGGATGAGCATGTCAGTCATTGAACATTTATCAAGCGCTGACTTTGTGCTGCCGAGAACAGCCTAAGAGGGTAACACTAATAAAATTCAGTCCCTGCCTTAAGGGGCTTAGAGCAGAAAGCCTGAAATCTGGCATAATCCCAAGGTCAACTCACAGCAAACTGTAAATTTGCGAAATCTGTCTTTGGTCCTTTTCTACCACCACATTCAGAATTTAATTTATCCTATAGCACATTCACTTTCCAAACCAATCTGTAAACCAGAGAAATTGTATCCCACCGTATACCCTGGAAATACATGCAAATAAAAAGAACCTATATTTGAGATGTGAAAAAAAGCTGAGAACCACGAAGGCAACACAATTTGGTGTAAAGAGAGCAAGGATAGAGCCAACTTCTTAATCCTACTCAGCATGTCACTTACCAACTGGGGCATATACGATAAACTCATTGATATGGAACACTTCAATGCCTCACTGATGCGAGAGAGCAATTATCCTCCACTAAAGCCTTCAGGATTTCTATCTCCAGTCCTTCAAACCTTCTTCATTGTTTTACATAGCTTTGTTTTTTAATCCTCGTTTTAGTGGGGTTTACCTACCCAACTCCAAAATATTTTATTGTGTAATTATCACACATGGCACTCATGAGCCCAGTAAATGTTAATTGGGCACCTACTGTGCTACAAACTGGTGACACGAAGAATGAGATGCACACCTTTTCAAGCAGAGAGGAAAAAACCACATAAACATAATGCATTACAGAAACTGCAAAGGTGGATCTTTGCATGAGATATTATGAGAGCCCAGAAAAAGGCACTTACCAACCCGAGAAGGTCAGCAAATTCTTGCTCAGGGAGTTTTATTTTTATTTTTTGGCACCGCCACACGGCATGTGGGATGCGGGATGTTAGTTCCCCGACCAGGGATCGAACCCGCACTCCTTGCAGTGGATGTAAGGAATATTAACCACCGGACCTCCAGGGAAGTCCCTAACCTTGCTTAGGGAGACTTAGAGGACAAGTGGGAGTTCACCAGGCCAAGTGACAAGCAGGCCGTGGGTAGGAAGAGAGACCATTCCCGCAGGTGGAGAAATAAGACCCAACAATGAGTCAGTTGCACGAGATTAAGTGCTGCTGGAATAGAAACTTCAAGACAGAGTCATGAGAGCTGCAACTGGAGGGCAAAGTTAGGGTCAGATCATGGGGGTGTCTGATGTCCAAACTTAATTCTGCTTTTCTAGGGAGCCATTCTTCCCTAAGCTAGCTCAAATCCTTCTCTCTTTTTTTTGGAGATGGGGGAGGTGTAGGTGGGCCGAGCATGTTAAACAACTGAGAATGAAATAAATGACTTTATACAACTGTAGACGTTTCTCCTTTTATGTTTTTCTGATGCCTGGGGAGAAACGATGCAAAAGGCAGGAAAATAAATATTATGGAGATTAATTAATTAGAATATTGCTTGCTATATTTAAAATTCATCAGAAATAATGATACAGGCTACAAGCATCTTTTAAATGATTATTACCGATTACAATCAGAAAGCATAAATATTAAGTCAATGACCTCTGGGGTCCCTTATAACAGTTGTAAGATTCCAAAATTATGACCTTGTTTTTTAGCTTGTGTCTGCAGAATTGCCAGAGGGGAAGTATCTCTAAAGAAGGAATTAAAAACTCAGTCTCAGCTTGTGGTGCAATATCTCTGTTCTCACAGCTCACTTCATAGCAAACAATGAGGGTATTTACCAAGGGTTTCTCAGAAATGATTTCAAATTTCAAGAAAGTGCATTATAGGAACTCAAGAGATTAGCCAGATAGAAGATTATAAGAAAGATACAAATGATATAAAAATATTAATTTAAGTAATATAGCAAACTAAGCTTACTATAAGCTTAGTTTATAACCTTATATAAGGATATAGATGTAAATATACAAACTATACCTCATTAGTGCTTTTTATGACATGTGTCTGACTCTACGACTAAAAATATTATCCACTAATACACATATTTTTGATCCAGTACACTTTCATTTTAAAAATCATTCCCCAAATCCTATAATTACTGAGATCGCTGACCAGTGCTATTTGAAAATTATTTGTAATCCAGGTTACTTATCATCATGTTGGATAAAAATAGGCAAATGACATCTGCTCCCTTTTAAGAAATAGAGGTCCTGGCTTCATCTAACCTAATTAACTGGTTAGAGTAGCCATCCATAAAAACAGAAGCTAGCACTTCAGGGCCCATTAGCATCACCCTATGAAGCTGTTCTCCTTAGCTGGCTGATTTCTCTTTTTCCAAGCCTAAGGATCCTGACCCTGAATTTGTGGTAGGTCCCATTCAAGTTTCCTTTTACCTTTAATTCTGTAAGTGATTAGAGTAGGATGCTAATGAGGTTAACTAATGGGCTGAAGTCCTAGGCAGAGTTTTTTGTTATTATTGTTCTTTGAGTTCATACCTTGACCCAGTCAGTTCCACCAAAATTAAGGTGACAGGGAGTCAGTTGTGTTTATATCAATATGTTCTCTTCTAGAAAGCACAGTCTAACTTAAAAAAAAAACCAAACACTGAATTTTAAACATTTGTTTCATAGAACACTAATTCTCAAAAAAAAGAAAGTATTACTTAAAAAGCAAAGGAAGGGAGGCTCCAAGGCTAACACCTACATGTTTCATGTTGACCATGTGTTTCAGGGTCAACACTTGAAGTGTTGCATGGATGGCTCATTCAGGAAGACTCCCAACTATGAGCACATTAAAGGTCCTGAGACTTTTAGCAGTAAAGAAACCTGTTTCCCTTCATTTAAACAGAATTATCAAACCTATCTGATCAAGGAAGGTTTGTTTTTCTTGAAAAATATGTTAAATATTCCATGAAATTCCACAATGTCGGAAATGAGAGATATTAAATCAGAATTTTAGAGTCCGCAGTGTTCAAAATTTATTCATTTTATACATCTACAACAAATCCCATTTGGCAGATAATTTGAGGGTCATAGATATCATTCCAAGGTTGCCTGGCTCCTGTTGCAGAACTCTTAAGTGGCAATAAGGTTTCCTTATTTCCATTCCAAATCATCTCATTGTTACCAAGAATTCTTGGTTACTTGCCTGAAGATATTCTCCACTAATTTATCTGGAGGCATAACACACATCCTACCAGACCTGGAGTAGGAGCATATTTATAATTTTCAATCTAATAACAAATTTCCAAACGTGCAAAATGGAGCAGAGTCTACATTTTTACCACATGTACAGTTCCAAAACCACAGCGATAAGAGGTAAAGTATAATACTAGGCATTACAACGGTCCTAATAAGGCTCCCCAAGATAAACTCTTAAAGAGATGAGAAATAGAAGAAAAGGAAGATGGTAAACAAGACTGAATCCATGAGTCCACATTCAGGTTGTAGCAGCTACTGTGGGAAATTAAGAGTTCTAGATGATATTAGGACCAAAGCTAGAAACGCTACCTGAAAATAGGGGCCAGGGTGTTCTCCTGCTTATGAAAAAATAAAGCTGGGAGAAGAAAAAAAACCCAACTACTGCTGACTTGCTACCTGGAACTAGGGCATTGTAGGGATGAGGGAAGGCAATGACACAGTCTCAAATGAAAGAATAATTAATAATTCCTAGTTACCAAGAGCAAGAATCTATAAAACATAAAATATGTATATATATAAATAAAACATATGTACATTAATACATTCATAAATAAAACAAGCCTGGGGAAGATGAAACAGACTGAATCACAGACTCTGGAAGTGAAAAATATAGTCATTGAAATTAAAGAAAAAAATGCAATACTCATTAGGTGAAACAATTCTAAAGATGAAGCAATGTGGTAGAAAAGAGAGAATTAATGAATTATATGATTATACTGAAGAATTAACAAAGAATTCATCACAAAGAGCAAAATAAATTTCTAAGGGATAAGGAAAAGCATCAAAGAAATGTGGATGAGTGATTTGAGAGGCTCCAGAATCAGAGAACAGAAGAAATGGTGAACGAACAATATCTGAACAGATATAACTAGCAATTTCCCAAAAGTGAAGAGAGATAAAAATGTTCATAACAAATTATTGAATTCTGAGGAGTGTGCAAGATAAACCATAAAGCTAGAACCAAAACATTGAAGACATTAAAAATAATCCTAGGGCTTCCCTGGTGGCGCAGTGGTTGAGAGTCCGCCTGCCGATGCAGGGGACACGGCTTTGTGCCCCCGTCCGGGAGGATCCCACATACCGCGGAGCAGCTAGGACCGTGAGCCATGGCCACTGAGCCTGCGCGTCCGGAGCCTGTGCTCCGCAGCGGGAGAGGCCACAACAGTGAGAGGCCCGCGTACCGCAAAAAAAAAAAAAAAAAAAAAATCCTAAAAGCTGGAATCGAAACCTTAACTGAAGAAAAATGGCACTTAAATAGTCAGGAGATTTCTCTTTAGCAATAAGAAACCCCAAAAGACAATGGATTTACTTAAGGTGCTGAGGCCAATACCTGTGACCTAGAATTTTATACCCAGTTAAACTAAAACAGTGAAAGCAAAGCAAAGACATTTTCAAATATACCAATACTAAAATTGTTAACTACCACAGATACTCAGCTTAAAAAAATTAGATTGTCATCAAGCAGAGAAGTGAACTCAGAAACTGATAAAATATGTCACTAAATTTAATTATTTATTGACTGCAAAAACAATTTACTGTTTTATATGTTTTTAGAAATGTGAAATATAACTGAAAATAATTAGATGATAGACTAAAATGATCAGTTCATAGCTGTAGTATGATAGGTTCTGTGTTACGTATGAGAGAAGGGAAAAAATGTTGTGCAGCTGTAGAATTTGCTAGAAAATAAAATTAACCTTATATGTTTTAAAAAATTCCAGAATACCTGGTGAAATAAAAATATAATTGAGCTTCTAGGCCTCTAGAAGAAAATAAAGTAGATTAAAGCTTTTATTAATTCAAAAGAAAATAGTAGAGGGACTTCCCTGGTGGTCCAGTGGGTAAGACTCCACATTCCCAATGCAGGGGCCTGGGTTCGATCCCTGGTCGGAGAACTAGACCCCGCATGCCGCAACTGAGAGTCCACAAGCCACAACTAAGAAGTCCATATGCTGCAACTAAGAAGCCTACATGCCACAACTAAGAATCCGCATGCTGCAACTAAAGATCCCGCATGCCTCAGTGAAGATCCTGTGTGCCATAACTAAGACATGGCACAGCCTAAATAAAGAAAATAGGAGAAAAAAGGAACAAAGGAAAAGAATGTGAACAGAAAATACATAATGAGATGATAAATATAAGACTAAACAGATGAATAAATATAATAAATGTAATAGATTTAACATTTAATAAAGCTAACAATGAACAAAAGACTGTGATTTATTAATTAGGTTTAGAAAACAAAATCCATCTAAGACAAAACTACCCTGAGAAATTTAAAATATGAATATGGGTATCTCATAAATTATAAATCATACTGCATCATCCTACCTTCTTTTTTAACTTAACCTTATGTTTTCGGCATTTATTAATCTTGGTATGTGTAGCTCTAGTTCATTTTTCTAGAAAGTTGTATACTTAATCAAAGTTTTCAATTTTTTAAAACTTTATAGTGTTCTCTTACAATTTTAAAAATTGATATATCTGTGGTTGTGTTTCCTTAGTTCATGATATTTAAAAATGTTTTTGTCTTTCTTGATCACCTGGAAGTGTCACTATTTTACTAGTTCACTAAATGAACATATTTAGCTTTGTGATCTTTTCTTTTGTTTCTTTGACTCATTTTACAGTAATTTCTTGTCTTACTTTTGAAATGTTCTTCTCCCTAATTAAGAGTTTGTTTTTTGTTACTTTTCTAGCTTCCTACGTTGAAAGCGAAACTCAGTTATTTTCAAATATTCTTGTTTTTTTAACTAAAGGCATTTAAGCCTATGAATTTATTCAAATTATAATCTTAGATACTATAAATTTTATTAATATTTTTATTTTTCAACTCAAAATATTTTAAACTTTCTATTAGAAATTTAGAAGAACCATCTTAAATTTCTAAATTTTCTAATATTAATTATCAATTTGTTGTTGAATTATTAATTCAATTTTATCTTAGAGAGTGTGGAATGTATGAACTCAATTTTAATGTTTACTGTGTACTTGAATGAAAGTATACTTGCTCTTTCTTTGATGTAAAGTTCTTTCTCTCTCTCTCTGTCTTCGCCACCCAACCCCTGCCCTGCTATTTGTAAATGTCTCATTCAAAACATCTATATCTATCTTAACTACTTTACTTTTGGCTGTTTGACCTATGGAGTTTCTTACAAGCTTGAGTTGAAATATCTCATCGTGATTGTGAACAATCTGTCAGTTTTTGCTTTATACAAGATGACATTTTTAGTAGCACACAAACTCATGATTCCTATGTATTCCTTATGAATTATTCTTTTTTATTACTTTTTGTTCTTGCTAAGTCCTTCTTGCCTTAAGTCCTGTTTAATCTGATACTAATAATTCCCTGCCTCTTAACTTCTGATTAATGTTTATTTGACATCTTATATAAACTTATATACACAAATATAAATTTGAAAGCGCACAGAAAAACATCATATATTGTTTATGGATCCACACATATACAGAAATAGTCAAAACAGTCAGAGAGAATGCTGTTGCTGATAATAGCGGACAAGCAATTTAGATAAATACACCCATAAGGAAAATCTGTATGCATGTTTGCATGTATTCTGGAAGAGGCAGTTGAGAAGCCGTGGGTGAAAGAAAAAAAATCAAAAGGAAAAGTAGAATTTTTTAATGTATTTTGAATTGATGATAGTGAAAAGACTACATATCAAAGCTTGTTTGCTGCACCTAAAGTCATGTCAGAGGGACATTTTTAGCATTAAATATGTTTATCAGAAAAGAAGAAAAACTAAACAACCACGAGCTAAGCACTCATCTGAAGAATTTAGGAAAGTAAATTAAATTCATAGAAAGCACAGGAAAGGAAATAATAAAAGCAGAAACTTTAATGAAACTAGAAAAAAGGAAAACACTCTTCAGATCATTATTTGAAGCCAAGAAAACTGTGATTTTTGGAAAAAAAAAAACAAACTCAGACATCAAAAGAGAAAAATTACGGGCCAATTTTACTTAAGAAGATAGATGCAAAAATACTGAGTAAAATATCAGCAAGTAGAACCTAGCCATTTATAAATGGAGTAGCACAACACAAAGAAACTGAGTTATTCTAGGAATGAAGGTCGTTTAACATGAGAACATCAGAAGTGAAATCACCACATGTACAGCCTAAAAGAGAAGATAGTATGATCATTTCAACTGATGCAGAACATTTATTTAATAACGTTTATTATGTGTGGTAGGCTGAACGTACATATCTTAATCCCCAGAACCTATGAATACAATGCCTTAAATTGTAAAAGGGACCTTGTAGATGTAATTAGTTTAAGGATCTTAATATGGGCATATTATCCTGGATTATCATGATTGGGCCAATCTAATCACAAGAATCCTTACAAAAGGGGGGCAGGAAGGTCAGTGTCAGAGAAAAAAATGTGACAACAAAAACAGAAGTTGGCATGATGCAAGGCAATGAACAAAGGAGTGTAGACAACCTCTAGATCCTGAAAAAGGGGAGGAAACATATTCCCTCATAGAGCCTTGAAAAGCAATGCACCCCTGCTGACTCATTTTTGGGCTTCTGACCTCCAGGACTGTATGACAATACATCTGTACTGTTTTAAGCCACTAAGTTTATGGCAATTTGTTACAACAGCAATAGGAAACTAATATATTATCATTTATGGTTAAGAAATCTTAGCAATCAGGAAAAGCAGAGAATTTTTTCATCTTAAAAGGGAAACTACAAAAAATACAGTGTGAACATCATCCTTAAAGGTGGAATGTTGGAAGATTTCTCTCTGAACTCAGAAATGAGACGAGGATGCCTAATATGACTTTTTCTATTAAACACTGTACTGGAGGTCCTACCCAATGCCATAAGGCAAGAAAAATAAATGAAAAAATGATTGTAAGGAAAGAAAGAAAACCACCATCATTTGCACATCTCATGATTATATATTTTAAGATCCAAAAGAATCTATAATAAATTTTAGAATTAAAAAGTTAATTTAATTTAGCAAACTGAGGAAACAAGTCTCCTTGAAGATCTTGCTAATCCCAAAATCATTACAGTAAAAGTAACAGATGAGTCTGGAACATTTTGTTATGTTGAAAAGAGAAAAGTACTCCCAAAATGAAGGAGACATGTCAAAATTATACAGAACCAACTTGAAGACGCTCCCCACTGGCCATACTAGGGGCAAATTTACCCTCAAAATGAATAACGACAGTCATTACCATTGAATAAAATAATAATCCTTGACTCCGTGCTGAAAGGAAATAAACAAATATATAAAGGAGAACTGAAAGTTTTTTTTAACAGTACAATGATTATATAATTAATTCAGGCAAGAATCATAAATGAATGTTTAAATTGTTGGGTAAATATTTGGAAAGAAACAGAATATTTACTTAATCTCAAAGTATCTCTCCTTAGTTAACTTAATTAAAAATAGAAATAAATGGTAAAGAGAAATAAATGGTAAGCGTAAGTGGACCACAGCTGGTGGACACCATCTTGATCAGAGGTAACATCACTAAAATGGAAAAAACTTACAATATGTGCCTTCTGATGTAATGCACTGGGAAGGAGAGATTAGATAGATAGATAGATAGATAATACATAAATACTTATGGCTGTGTGTCTGGGGAATACTAAAAACTGGTAAATCTGGGTGAAGAGTAAATGGGAATTATTTGCACTAATTTAATGAAATATGTGAAATATTTGTACATGGAAAATTTGGAAAAATTTAGAAAAATTAAAGACCTAAATAAATGAAGAAGTATATCATATTCATCAATTAGAACACTCAATACTGTAAAATTTTAAATTATCTTCAAGTATACCAATTTGTTCCATACATTTCCAAACAAAATTCTAGCAGATTTTTTCTGTGTAAATTAATAGGGATAAATACAAGTGCTGAGAATAGCCAAAACACTCATGAAGAGTGAGTTCTTTCATCCTTTTCTCTTCTACAAGAGGCAATAAATGTGAGGGAAATTTCTACATCAGGTATCAAGGCTACAAGATTACAAGGTATAAAGCTACTGTAGCTAACTAAACAGTCTGGTATTAATACAAAGGTGGACAAATGGTTCATAATAAAGAAAGCAAATCCTCTTGTCTATGATTTATGTTAAACACACACTGAATAGCACTGGGTAAATAATGGCCTTTTTATTAAATGTTGCTGAATCAACTGGATATCCATACGGGGGAAGAAAATGAAACTATACCCCTACCACACCCTGTATACAAAAATCAATTCTAAGTAGTTTGAAGAACTTAATGTGAAAGGAAGAGCAATAAAGGTTCTAGAAGAAAACATGGGAGAATATCTTCATGACTATGGGGTGGGGAAATATTTCTTAAATAAGATTTTTAAAAGGCATAGCCATAAGGGAAAATACTATAATATATACACATTAAAATTATGTACTTCTATTCATCAAATAAAAAATTATATGAATGAAAAGGCAAGTTGGGAATATATTTCTAACATACATAAATTGACAAACAGCTCATGCACATAATAGAGAGTTCCTACAAACCAATAAGAGAAAAAAACAGAAACTGAACTGAATACTGGGCAAGATGTTTGAATAGGCACTTCACCCAAATGAGCCAATAAACATAGAAGAAAAATGCTTAATCTCATCCATCATCAGGGAAATGCAAATAAAAATCATGGTAACACTTTATATTTATCAAAATGGCTAAAAGTTAAAAGGCTGACAATGCCAAGCTTTGCAAGGATGCAGAGCGATGGCAACTCTCAAACCTTGCTGGTGGGAGTGTGATCATTAGAATCACTTTGGAAACTATTTGGTATCATTCATTAATTCTACAATTTCCTTCTTTGATTATGGCCAATAAAAATCTATAGAGATGAACGCCCATGGCAATATTTATTAATATTTGGAAACTAGGCACAATCCAAATGGCATTAGCAATAGAGTGATTAAATCAATTCTGGTATACTAATACAACTGAATACTATACAGCAATGAAAATGAACAATTAAAGCCATATGCAACAACAAGATGAATCTCACAAACACCACTTTGAGCAAAAGAAACCAAGTTGAAGGAGATATACATTTTGACTCCCAATATATCAAGTTCAAAAACAGGTAACACTGATCTATGGTCGTAGAAGAAAGAATACTGGTTACTTTTTGAGAAGGGTAGGGGGATAGTGGTTATAGGAGGTAAAAGTTTGGGTGGGGAGGGGCTTGAAAATGTTCTATTTTCTAAACTAGTGTTTGCACGAGCCTTTTTACTTTATGAAAATTAATTGAGCTGTACACTTAACATTTATATACTTCTTCTTTAACATGTATTTAAAATTCAACTAACGAGTAAAAATTGTTTTAATGCATGGGAATAACAAATAGCAAAATCATAACAGTGGTTACTTCTGGAGAAAGAGGGTGGAAATTAAGACTTGGGAGGGGTTGATGGTGGCGCTGGGAAGAGTTCAACTCTATGTTTTATTTCATTTTAAAAGAATATATATATAATGTAAATATTTAGCAAAGAATTAAGATGTAATTAAGCTGAGGGTTTGTTACATAGCTGTTTGTTATACTACCATTAATCTGTATATATTTCTGTAAATTCAAAATCCTTCCCACACCAACAAAAACCAATCAGCGAGGTTATCCTAAGTAGTATGTTGGTCAATGCAAGAGACACTTCCAGGATCATGCCATTATGATCTCCAAATTGCTCTCAGAGACCAGAAGTGTAGCAAGTGAAGATGTGGTTGAAGACTGTGCTCATTACATTTCACAGCGCTCTTTACTAAGCCTTGGCAGAAACCTCCCTGGCATGAGTACTGGGAATGTTAAGGTTTTCCTTCCCTTGAGGGAAATAACAGACATTTGGAATGATCATATAATTGGTTTATTTTAACTTTTGTATTATTAATTAGAAACCTCAGAGCCAAGTTTGGGGTCCGTTCCTTATAGAATGAGTTTTTAGTATTAATCTAAATCTTAGACTAATTTTACATATTTTAACATTAATTATTGTTTGCCCCTATCTACTTTTAAATTTAATCTTGAATCATTTGTTAAGGCCCTCCTGGAATTTGACAAGTTAAATGTTATTAAACACAGGGTTGAATTTGACCCAATAATTTTTTAAATGTCCTTTTCATCATGTATCTTCTGTGTTTGTATCCATGAAGAGATCTGCAGGACAGAAGAACTGGTTGAAGAGCAAGTGCCTCAAATGATATACTAACTATTCTGTTCTCTGTAGGGAAACGTGAAATCTTGGTGACTTTTCCTAGGATAAACACCTTTATGAACTCTTCATGGGACCCACAAGCCCTTTCACATGGAGAAAATTTACATATTTACATGTAGTTCATATGGAAGGCAAAACTAGTTTTCTGACTCTCTTTGCTGAATATCTTGTATTGATGTCATATTTGCAGTTTTGTTACATTTGTTTTATATTTTTTGTTAAGATTATTTTATTTTAGTTTATAATTAAAAGATACTCTGGTTTATCCTGTTCCCCCATATTCCTTTCATCTGTAGACACACAGGCAAACACACACACGTGTGCACACACACACATCTTTTAAATAATCAAGGATGATTTGTAAACTACTTCTCACCCCATTTTCCATTTCAGTCTCATTAAAACTTCCAAAGTCTACCCCTGAGTTCAAGCTTTCTCAAAAGATCAGTGCAGACTTAACTTACCATTGGGTTTTGTTGATCCATCCTCCAGGAAGCTAATTTAAATCTCTCCCCACTAGGTAATATGCAAAGACACTACCCTATGTCAATATTTGCTTTAAGTTCTTTCCCACTTGATGGAGTTCATGAAACGTGTAAAGCATTTTCCTGGCTCTTCAAGAGTGGGTTATGTATGTATGTAAAAATAGAAAGGAAACGAGTGTAAACTTTTCCAAAAGGCCTTTCTGAAATAAATGATCATTTTATTATTTTTCTCAGATAAAATTCGTCACTTGAAAGAAATACAACACTCATATTTAATGCAAAGTATTGAGATGAGAGAATGAAATATATCTATATTTATAATTCATCATAACATTTTATATTCAATTTTCACTTTGCCAAAATGCATCCATCACTGTATTTAGAAAAATAGGGGAATTCTTAATACTTCACGAATGTAAGTCTGAAGGGGAGGAATTCCCTCTGGCTGCGGTTTTATTTCAATACAAGTTGGTATCTTCAATTCTTTGATGCGGGCAAATATCCCAAAGAAAACGTTTAAATGTTACAACGTCCTCTTACTATTTAAAATATGAGAAGTAACTTCCTAGACTTAAACACAGCTACAATAGCAACCTCCCACCTCTGAGCCCATCAACTGTAAGTCCCGATTATAGGATGACAGGAGTTGGCCAGTGAAAGAATAACATTTCTGAGAGTTCATTTTACCCTTGACTCACTTTTGCATGAAATGATAGCATCTTTTGGGGGCTGGCCTCAATGCCTCTCTCTGTAAATTACTTACCATATCATCAGTCTTGATTCAATAGACTATAATATATAGGTGCTCTTTTATTGGCAAGAACTTAGGACATTTTTACAATGGAAAATAATGCTCCCCAGCAGGAAAACTTAAAAGAATTAAGAGTTATGAGACTACAGGAGAAACCGACCACTACATCTCTTGAAAATTCCCTTCCCACGTCTTCTTTTCTAGATCTCCCAAGTACCGCCTTCTAACTCTTCTGCCAAAGAAGACTAAAGTTGTAAAAATAATTTCAACTCAACCTTCTTTGATTCAATTCACATAATTAATTTAACAGTAGCTCAAGGTTTCTTCTTTTCCTTAAACCACTCTTTTTTTCCCTAATTGCCTGATTTTCTAATAGGAACTGGAATCTTTTCTGTCCTCTCAGAGGCTGATTTAATCTACATCATAATACTGGGAGACTAGGAAACTGGATTGCATATTAAGCTTATTCTATTCTATTTTAAAGCTTTTTGAATTTGGTTCCTCTTGGATATTAAATTTCTTTAGTAGCTGAGAAACCATGGAAATGACAGTACAGAATGCTCTGATATAATCAAGAAGGATTTGTGTCTCCATCTTTAACCATTATAAAGCATTCCTCTCTGAAATAAAACTATATCTGGAGCACAGTTCTGAGTTTAAAAATAAATTAATTGCTGTGTTTAGTTTAGATGTAGTTTAAAAGGTTCAGAATAAAAAGTGGGCTCAACCTTTAAGGAAACTGTGGCATAAACTCAGGCACACACACATGCACGCACACACACACAGGCAAATCCAAATAGAGGCTCGACGAAGAGCCACTTAGTGCAAATGAACTCTTAATAAGGTATAAATATGAATTCAGTTTGGAAAGAAAAAACAGTAGTGTGGTTCCCAAAGGAAAATCTTCACTATTAGAAAAAGATCATCGTGTAAGAGTCACGCTGCTACCCAAGGTACTTAGCCTCAGCCTCTATTTTCCTTTTTTGTTTTTCCTCTTGCCAAGAAGGGAAACGAAAACAAGCAGAGACCAAGCAAGAAATAAACAAGGCCGGGGAACATAAAATCGTAAGAGAAATGAAAAAAGGTAGAATCCCCAAAACCAGAAAATGAGACAAGGTGTTAAGGCAAATACGAGTTAGTCAATATCTCCATGCTAGCAAGCTCAACTTCAGGCAATACATTGCCTGGAGCGATGAATAAAATGTGTGACTCTAAAGAAGATAAAGTTACAACTTTTCATTTCATACATGAAAAACAAGGCTGAATTTACTAAAAAAGCACCAATGACAGAAAAATCTTTCACAGATCCAATCAGTTTCTTACAAGAGAAACTGGGAGCCGGAGGAATTCAGTGACATGTCCAAGTTTATACATCTTGCTGATGATGGGATCAGGACTAGAAGTGACATCTCCTGGAACCTCCACTGGCACCCCTAATACTCAATACCTAACAGGTTGCGTGTCTTTAAAATTTTCATTAATTTGCACTCATTCCACATTTATCTGCTCAGCGTTTCCTGTGTGCCAGGAATTACGTCCAGTCCTAAGGACACAAAACAGACAAGTGGTATACCAAAGGTACAGTCTTTGTACTCAGGGGGCTTAGAGTTTTGGAAGGAAAGCAACATCGAACCATTAATTATGAAATGAATTAGAGCTGAAATGAGTGCTATAAAGAAGTGGAGAATAATACAACAATTCTGGAAGTATCAGCTATTTATCTAGGACTTTTAGTTCTACTGCTCTGCCAAAATCTCTCATGAAGGTCATTAAGACATATTTCTTTCCTCATTTTACCTGAACTCTCTTCAATTTTTGACATTGCTAACAGTTTCTTCCTTCTTGAAGCTCCCTGCTCCCTTGACAGGACCTCTTTTTTTGGGTGGCGTTTCATCTGCCTTCCAAACAAAGTAATACAAGGGGTTTGGGGATGCAGGCCAAGTTAGAGAATTACTGCAGGACAGGCTTGTGGTTGCAAACCTTGGACAACACAGGAGCTAAAACACAGCTCTGGGGCTGAGGCTTCAATGGAGTCAAATGGTTGGCGTACACAACTTGGAGAACATGAGTATAGGCCAGGTGGACCCAGTGGAAATTTTCCCAAAGAGCTTCATTTTTCTAGAAATATCTAAAAATGCATATAATTTTTCTTATAGTACAAGAATTCCCAAAGCAAAAGTGAATGTAAAATAACCAATTAATTAAGAGATGTGATTTGCATTACATAGACTGCTATTAGACATGAAAAGAGGATAATTTAATACTAAAAATATTAAACATATATATTTCCATTTCCCCCTAAATCAGATTGCCCTGCAGCCCTTCTGCCATTATAGTTACAAGAAAGAAGGGCAAATAATACCTCAGGAAAGAATAAGATATGATGTAATGGAAATCCCTTCCAGTTATGGAAGGAGAAAAAGAGGAAAAAGAAGGATAACAAGTCTAGGGGAAATGTCCTATCCTTTTCAGAGTTGAAACAACCTACCAGGTGAGAAGAGTAGAAACACCAGACAGGTTATGTGTGCGTGTATTTGTATGTGGGGCGGATGGCAGCGTAATAAGAAAAGAAAAAAAACTTGTTAGAATCTTCAGAGATGGAGGGAGAACGTGAGAATATTCAAGTAGAAGTTTTGTTTTCCCAGCACATCCAACAAGGCTCAGGGGTGACAATGGCATAGAAGGAGGGAGATGAGGGATGGGCTGCAGGGTGTCCTGCTGGCTTTGCATCCCTACATGTGGTACATAACAGATTCAGACATTTCTGAGGGCCTCTCCTCATCCAGAAAGCTGAGTTGCAAACTTGCAGGTCTGCCAGGAAACTTTCTGTAATGAGAGGCAAAGTGTCCCCAGCATGGAAACTGTGGGATGGACATCATCAATTAAGGGTGAGGCGAAGGGAAGTAGCTGAGAATGAGAGGATCTGCACACCAGCAAAGGTAGAAGTGGGTAAATACAGAATGACCACATGACTCGGCAATTCCATTCCTAGGTATAGACCCAAAAGATTTAAAAATAAATCTTCAAATAGAAACATGGACATGATTACTTATAGCAGCTCTATTCACAATAGCCAAAAGGTGGAAACAACCCAAATTTCCATTAAGAGATGAATGGATAAACAAAAAGCAACATATCCACAAAACAGAATATTATTCAGCCGTTAACAAGGAATGAAGTGTTGATACATGTAATGACATGGATGAACTCTGAAAACATGATACACAAAAGGTCACATGTATGATTCCATTCACACGAAACACACAGAACAGACAAATTCATAGAGACAAAGTATACTGGTGGCTGTCAGCAGCTGGGGGTAAGAGGGAATGGGGAGAACTGCTTAATAAGTATATGGATTCCATTTGGTGTGACAAAAAAACTTCAGGAACTAGAGTGGTTGCACAGTCTTGGAAATGTACTTAATGACACTTCCTTGTATATTTAAATGGTTACAATGATAAATTTTATGATATGTGTATTTTACCACCACCACCACCATCATCGTCATCACCATCATCACAGAAGTAGGGCCTTGTCAGCAAGGAGTGACGGCTAACTCCCCAGTGGAATACTCAACAAGCCTTATACATTCCAAAGAACATGAATTTCACTAACATTATGACTTCACTAAACAAGCTCTTCATTTTTGGAGACCAGAGCTGGATACCCACAGGTGGTCAGTGGAGATCCAGAAAAGACTATGAGGACCCTGGGCCCCAACTACCTCACCATGAGGATAGCAAAGTAGCCCTGGAAACCAGAAGCTGCCTTGGGGAGAGAGAGGAAAGAGTTAGATTGGATAGGACTTGAACTTCGAGTTGCCTTAATAATTTCTGAAACAAGACTATTCCGACCAAAAGAAATTATTTGAAACTGAAAGGGCCCGAGGTACTGTAATTTGCAAGTTTTGAAGTATTTTTTTCCCTGCCATCAGCAGGCATGGTGCCTCAGCGTGAGATGAAAATAGTTAAAGAAAATTAAAAGATCATTCTTTTGCTGCACGTGTGAGAACAGTGTGTGTATTTCAGGTTTTAATGAGATGGAAATCAGAAGCAACTAATGCAAAATGCACTTGTGTTTATACCCATCTCTTTTGTTTGAGTGACTTTATGATTTGTTTATCTTAACCAGTGCTGAGGAGAGTAATGGAAAAGTAAGAAGTTCTGTATCAGTGATGGTGCTTGTGGTGAGAGGTGTTGTTCTTGGGCAGAAGTCTACGTGATGTCAACACTCCGTGATGCTTAGGTATTATAGCTCCACCTTGTATGATGATTAAAAACGACCATTACTGTAAAACTCCTACAGGATGAAGACTCATGTTATAGAGAGTCTGAAACTCGAGCATGGACTCTCCACTTTCCCATTGAAATAACTGTTCTCATAAGGAACTTTTTGACAATGTGAGACTTCCAGTAGCTCAGTTATCATGTCCCAGCACAGAGGTCTTTCTCAGAGTTCTCAAAATAGCTTAATTGATTACTGTTTTTAAAAATTGTGGTATTTTATATATATGTGTACAGATTTTAAGTTTTCCTTAAAGTGTTTGTAGAGCTTGCTCTTGGGCTTGAGTCACCACGTGGCAACAATCAGAACTGAGTCTCCGGCTGCCCTTATTGTCTCAACAACGAGTTTCACTTCACTCACTTTACATATCTTGACCCGTGGACATTGGCGGTTACACTCCCTGCTGTAGCCAAGTGTGTGTTATTATATCCAACGGAGATGCGTATGCTGCTGAATCATATCATTTGGCTTCGGTGGCAAAATCCCAGAAATTTTCTATCTCTGGATGACCAACTCCCTAGCTCCAAAGGACTGAGGTCACAGCAAGTGTACCATCACCCTAAAAGCAGAACTCATTACTAGTCAAGAAAGCGTTATGTAAATTAGACTGTAAAGTGCAAAGTGGTCTGCATATATAAGGCACAGTTATAGTGTGGTCATTAATAAGCACCCTGGAGTTTAGCCAAAGTAGCTAGAAGACTGCGTGATGGTGAGGATAACTTTGGTCCAGAGAATACAGCCCACGGGACCCCAGATTATCTAAAAACCAAACTAGGAAAACTAAAAAAGCCTGAAGACATTCATTTTTAAAAAGTAGCGTTTGAAATCTCTACATTTGTATTAGAGAGCATGCAACCTTCCCAGCACACAGGTAAGTTAAAGTATTAATTCTGAAACACAGATTTTTAATTTTAGTGCATGAATCTGTGTTTCTCAATAGCTGTAGGTACTTTTAGGAACGTGATGTCTTTAGTCCTTCTGGCATCTCTGCTGATTTTGTAGTTTAACTCCCATTTTCACACTACATAAAAATGAAACAGAGATGAAGTAACTGGTTGAAAGTCACACAGTGACTCGATTCAGAGAAAAAAATGAACTGTGCCTCTTGATTCCCACACCAGTTTTATATTGTGACCTAATTCTTCCCAGGTACCAAGACTCAGTTAAATAAGCTTTTCATTTTTCATTTAATAGAAATTGATTAAATAATGGTTTAAGATTGTCATTGAACTTTTATTATTTTAATTGCATAGCTATCAAGAGTTATGTTGAGATTCATCAAAGGTTGTTCTTGATGTGATGTAAGAACTGATTTCCTTTCAGACAACTGATCACTCAGAATTTTGAATGTGGAATTCTTTTAGAACTGTTCTTTGATTCCTTAATAGGATTATGGTTAATCTCTTGATGAATGATAATGATTCCTTTATTCTTGGCTTTATGTTTTCTAATAGTTCATTTTGTTATACTCTCTGATTACATGTTTTCTTCGGCTCTGTCAATAAGTACAAATATTGAACAGCCTAAGAATCTCTTTTACTGGCCTGCTCTCTCCCTGAAAAGTATTAGAAATAAAATGAGAAGATAAAAACCGTTTGCTATTTGGTATAAAATAAACTCACCGTGGGAGATAAAGAGAGACAATTTGCAAGATTTACTTGAAAAAAATCTACTTTCCTAGACATTTTTGTCCAGGGATAGGTATGTCATCATTTACGATCTCTGTGTCCTG
This sequence comes from Neophocaena asiaeorientalis asiaeorientalis, assembly GCF_003031525.2. NCBI lineage: Eukaryota > Metazoa > Chordata > Mammalia > Artiodactyla > Phocoenidae > Neophocaena > Neophocaena asiaeorientalis. Next base: position 2,178,970 of record NW_020175199.1, read on the forward strand.
TACATAAATTATGATTTTCTGGTAAGAAACAAAAATGGGACAGTGGGAAACACTGTAATTGAGACAGCGATAAAAACTGAAATTTGGGGCTGTGGCTTCCCTTTGTTTCAGCTGAGACACAGCTGAGGTTTTCTGCTAAGTATAGTGGAAAATAAGGGAAAGGAATTATTGCCAAAAAAGTAAACACAATGATGGCTGAATATATATATTAGATTATTTCCCAAGGAGCTTTTGTGCGAGAGCCTGTCTGATAATGTACTTCAATACATTTACATCTCGGAATTTTAAAGGGTCTATCAGCGTGCTTTCTGAATGGGTTTTCAATTGCACAAATGGTCTCTATCACATGAAAAGCAATACTGTTTTTTGAAAGGCAATGCACTTATTGTGCTACTCACATGGGACTATCAGTGCCTATTGGCTACCAACAATTACCTTTGAAATGAAAAATATTGTTTGTATCAAAGAACTGTTTGAATCTAAAGAAAAAGCTTTGCAGCCTGCCAATCATCCCCATATCCTGAGGATTATATTGTTGGGAGTTTTATACAATTTACATGCAGAACCTGAAAATGACTTCAGTGAGTTATATAACCCCATGGGGTGTTTTCACTCTGGTTAGGTTGCATTTCCTGACACTGTTGACATCAGATTCTTTTTGTGGCAGTAGGAACCAATGTCCTTCTATTTTTAGATACCTGGAGTCTGTCCGGCAATTGTTATCATCAGTGATTACTTGGAATGCCTCTTGCCTCCTGATTTCAGAAAATCACCTTTATCAGTTCAGCTGGGGATTAAGGAAAACAGTTATTATAAACATCTCCCAGGATTACTGGTTTGGCAAAGCAGCAAATAGAATAATGAGTGTCACCTAGATTACCAGAATAATTTACCAAGGCTACTAAATTTCCAGTAACCAAAACAAGTTCAGGGATCTTTGTAAATCAGTATTTTAGAACTAATTTTTTAGCCAAGGTTTTTTGAAAAGCTTTATCATTCATTTTTAAATCATGGAGAGGAGCCAGGCTGTCATTCCAAAAGTCATTCCTTGCTCAAAAAAATGCATCTATAATTTCTTTATAGTGTGTGGACGCCATGGCAGGAAACTTCTCTGGAGACAGAAGACATGCCAATGTCATTAAACAATCCATATGTCTGCCTAATGCATGAGAGTGAGTTATTGTAAAGCTTGATATAAACAGATATGTTATTTGATAAATATATAATAGGGTATTTAGTGAAGGTTTAAGTGTTACCAGACACTCATGGGGTCTCCCTAGGCATATTTCCAAAGAAACTGCAGCCTTAGCCTTGTCTGAAATTAATTCTGATTATTAACAGAAAGAGATTTTTTATTTTAATCAAAAACACACAGACTTTATATTTCAAATACTAAAAGGCAAAAACAGGTAAAGGAGAAAAGGATTAAGGAGATGTAGAGAATATTACTGCTCGCACTTATAAATTAAAGCATACTGGAGTTATAAATATTCACTAACAGAAGGAATCACACTATGAGTAATACCTCTCTGTGTGTATGCATGTGTGTGTGTATGCAGATGTATTTATTTATATTTTGTATATAATCATGACCACAAGTGTGTGTGTGTATATATATATCATGGAATATATATTATATATATACTTTTAGTAGATATACTTACTATATATATATAGTATAGCATATATGTAGTAGAGATATATAGTAGTTATTTTATATTTAGTTTTATTATTATTGTTTCAGATTCCCAAATTATCAAGAGACCAGAGAGCAAGCATAAAAACCCCCCAAACCCTTTACTCTTGGAAACTTCCCCTTAATTTCACATAAATCCCAAACCACAAACAGGTGAAGTCAAATCAATGAATATTTACTCACTGGCTGTTTGCGTGTTTAGGCTTTTGCTGGGTGCTATGACGAGTAGAAATACGAAATGGTACTAAAATGAGAAATTTTCAATCCACTCACTTAATTTTCCTGTGTCACAGAAAAAGATTCCCATTATCTGTAGTTTGCAGTGGAGCACGTGGGTGCCAACGAGAGTTAAGCATAATTTGAGAGCCACTGTGTTAAGCAGTTGAATTTTGCGGATTCTTAAGTGGAGAGGAGATAAAATGATGAAAGCAGATCTTTTTGGCAGCAAGCGGGTGTGGATGCTGCAGACCTTGGGTGGCTGCTAGAGAAAGAGAAGGTGGCTGGTAGGTCAAGTGCGAGTCAAGGTCTGAAGCAGAATCATCCAGGCGAGTAGGAGTCAGCAACAGGTAGGTTAACTCTGAATCACCATGTACGTAACAGGAACAGAGTCTGTCCTACTCTCTTTCCTTATTGACTTCTATTTTTTATTTCTCTACGCTTGACCATCCTAACTCCTGAAAGAAATTAAGGTGTTTACAAAAGCCATGAGGTCAAAACAATTTCTGGGGCAGAGATGGATGAAAAAACTGGGAACATTTGAGTTCTGTGTTCAAAGTGATAATAGGCAGGGAAACTTGGTTTCGGGTCAGGGTATTGGTAACCAAGTAGATGGCAAGAGTAGGAACAGAAATGGACAAGAAGAATCACTGAGATTATTAATCTGGCATTTAGAAACCTATACAAAGAGGCTGGACCCAAAGGTGATAAGAAAGAAGACTGGACTGCAAGAATGTGACAACTCTCACTCTGATCTCTTCTTGGCAAGAAAGAAGTCTGAAGCTTAAGCAATGTGACGGCTCAGTCCAGAATGTTTGATATGCTTCCTGTTATGTCTTGAACAAAACCCCAAGCCTGTTGGGACTTACAGGGAAGAGAGATAGAGAGGTACCTGAAAGAAGTGGAGAAGAAGATGGATGTGAATAAAGGTATTCCTAGGAGGAAGACAGATGGGTACAGGAAGAGATTGAAGTCAAGGATACAGGTATGAAATGATAAGAGTATAAACTAAGGGGACAGCAGTAGGAATGGAGTGGAAAGGAAAAGGGACTCTCAATGAGAATGTGATATCGGCACTGAAATATAACTCTATTAATCTAGAGACGGCAGGTGCATGTCTATTCCATCTTTTGCTTTCTTTCAACACCCTTAACTTGTATTCTTACTAGGGTTGTCCTAGAAGTACTTGTTCTGTTCCTTTCTCTTCTGTCACTTTGTTCTCTTGTCCTGTTGTTGCTTAGAACCTTCTGTGACAATCTCAGAGATGCTGGCATTTTAACATCAGAATACCCAAGTTGTGATGTCTATATATCACAACTGCTAGGATTACATTACAAAACGATAGTTTTCAAGATCCTAACCATGAATCAATGTTTTACGTGTCTTCACATGCAGTGACACTAGAAAGAAAAACAACACAGCTTTGCTTTTATTGACAGGAAGGAAATGTTTTACGGTAGTGCCGTTTCTTCTCCATCAATGTTGCTTCTTCCTGGTGGCCCACAGAACTTGTTTCTATGTTTTTCTATATATACATCATAATTTGAATGAAACCAGAACATTCTAAGCTAATTAAAAGAAATACAAGCTATTTCATGTTTAGAGTAATCTCAGAAATCTAAATTGAAGATATTTTCCCATTCTTTTCCACCCCACTCTCTCACTTTCTTTCTTTCTCTTGGAATTTACTGATTTCTTACAGTTTTCCAGGCCCTCTGTGAGGTACTGGGGAAATTTTACTAAAACCACCTAGTATCTTCTCCCTTGGAATGTACAATATACAACTCAATATAAGTGCTATCAAAGGACAAATAGAGGGTGCTAAACTGGCGAGTCTAGGAGTGGACGGTATCAAGATAGATTTTCCTGAAGAAAGGGTTGCTTCAGTTAAGGGTAGTAGATTATAATTTTAAAAAGTTGGTGTGTTGGGAGAAAGAGAAGCCTGGAAGACTGTGCTGGGGAGAAAAAACATCATGTATGATGTGTGAAAGTAAATTTATTAAAAGAACTGAAAAAAATTCAAACAGAACCAGACTGTTGACTATGAATATTAGGGGAACTGGCAAGTGAAACTGGAGAGATAAGCAAGGGCCAACACTATACCAGGAACGTAAGGATGGTTTGATCTCTGAAAGTGGATTAATGTAATACACAATTTTTAACAGAATAAAAAAGAAAATTCAGTATGTTCATATCAACAGATGCAGAAAAAAGAATTCGATAAAAGTAAACACTGAATCAAAACTTTCCATGCAAACTGGGATCAGAAGGACACTTCCTTAACTTTATGAGTTTCTCCCAATAAACCTAAAGAAACAGCTTATTTAATACTAAAACGTAAGAAGCATCTCCTTTAAAGTCAGAAACAATGTACTTTCTATCACCACTTTTCTTTTACATTATAATGGCAGCTGTAGCCAAATAAATAAAAACAAAAAGGAAGTAAAATATAAGTAGGGGGCATGCTTTGCTTAGGAAATTTCCTTTTCAGCTAATAAATAAATTATTGGATTGTGAAGAGTTAATCTAACTTTTATACAAACTGAGACACTGATTAAAGCAAATAATTTCAACCCACCAAACACTCCAGTTGATGATATAACTTAAATGTAGCAAGAGCTTTGTGTCAGTGAATTACTACCTAAGTAAATGGTCCATGTTTGTCCTTAGTATTTTTTTTATTTTTTATTATTTTTTATTATTTTTAGCGGTACGCGGGCCTCTCACTGTTGTGGCCTCTCCCGTTGCGGAGCACAGGCTCTGGATGCACAGGCTCAGCGGCCATGGCTCACGGGCCCAGCTGCTCCACGGCATGTGGGATCTTCCCGGACCGGGGCACGAACCCGTGTCCCCTGCATTGGCAGGCAGACTCTCAACCACTGCGCCACCAAAGAAGCCCTGTCCTTAGTATCTTTAACTAACCAACTGTCTTCAATTTCCTTGCCAGTTACATTTCAACTGTCACTTGATGTGTGCAAGCAAACAGTAAGGACTGTGGGAACATGCCCTGTCAGGGTTATTTTTTTGTAATGTGCCCAGAATCTGGTTGAAAATTATGATAACCACAAGATTTTATTTTAATAGAGTCTTTTAGGACTCTATTAAAAGTCCTGAAGAAAAATTTTAACAATGTCCTCCTTTAGTTGCATAAAAAACAAAACAAAACAAACCCAAAACATACTAAATGAGAGTTTTGAATATTAACAACTATCTTGACTATGTAAATACCACAAAGGATATTTCTCTAGGCATCACTGGCTCTTTGGCCTCTAATTACTTTTCTTCACCTTGTTAACTGTTAGCTGGCATCTGTCATACTGAGGCCAAGCTTCACAGGAAACACTGTAAATCTCAATGTCACAGGTACTCTACATTTTACATAAATAATCTTAGGCTTATAAAAATTACGTTATGGAACAAATGTAGTATTATATGAAATCCACGGGTTTATGCATTTCAACTCCATGCTATACTACTTATAAAATCTGTAACCTAAGTAATATTTACTTAATGTCCTTAAGGCTTAGTTTATCTGTGCAATGTGCATGATAACACCTATTTTACAAGAATCTGGTGAGGATTAAATGAGATAAGTATGGTCGAGTCCACAGTGACTGCTACTTGGGGCTGAGTAAATGATAGTCCCTTCCCTTTATTCTTCCTGTCTAAAGTATCTAATAGTAACTCATGCCATAGCATCAAACCCTTAGCATGCTTTCCAACCTTCAAACTACTCATCGACTTACAGGGAATAGATATAATACCCTAACCCAGGGGCACCGTTAGAAAGGCAAGCTCCAAAGATACAATTTGAGTGAGGTTAGGGACCATGTCTTTTTTATTCATTATTGTGTCCTCACAGGAGAACATATTGCCTGTTATAGAGTGGAGGCTTCATAGAAATTTACTGAATAAGTCAATGAATGAATGAACAAACTATCAGGGATCTTGAATATCACCCAGTACAGTCACCTTATATTTTTTATTGAGAAAAAATTCACGTCATATAAAATTCACCACTGTAACAATGTTAAAGTTACAATTCGGTAGCTTTTAGTACATTCACAATGTTGTACAACCAACACCGCATCATTTTCATCACCACCACTGCCCACCTCCACCAAAATACCCTGTACCCACTGAACAGTCACTTCCCACCCCCCTCAGTCTCTGTCAATCTCTAATCTGCTTTTTGCCTCTATTAACCACCTTATTTTTAAATGAAGGGAAGCTCGGGTCCAGAGACATCACATGACTTCCCAAGTTACACAGTCAGTAAACCTCAGAGCTGGGGCATCAATTCAAGTTTGACTTCCTTTCTAGAGCATCATTGCACATTGCTTCACATACAAGTCATTTGAGCAGCTTCTACATTAAGAAGTGTCACTCACTTTTGCCCTCTTTTTCAGGGATGCATAAGACAGTAATTCATCCTGATTTTCTTTCTCCGCTTAAGTGAGTGATCGAAGGAAGGCTCTCCATTTTCCAGAATGTGTCCCAAGACTAACTAACACATTGTCTCAGGCACTGTTCTAAGTGCATTACAGACCTCTAACTCATTTCATCCTCACTACACCTACAAGATAGAGACAGATATCCCATTTTTCAGGTGAGGAAATGGCAGTACAAAGAATTTAAGTGACTCATGCGTGATCACACAGCTAATAAATTCATAATCCAACTATGTTAATAGGATTTAATTTTTCAACTGGGAGGATTTGGAAATAACACAGATTTAGGGAATGTGAAAATCAACAATTAATCAGTGTTGTACACCACAGTATTGCTCAGGGCTTTTAATGATTCAATTGCCTTCAATGGATTAAGAGTCTTTAATTGATTAACCATGAATTCGTGAGAGGAGAATACAGGATATAATATTTCTCAAACATATTTGAGCAAAGGAATCTTTAAAACCAACTTACTGAGTTATATTTTACATGCAGTAAGTAAACTCATTTTGGAGCCACCACCATAATCAAGGTAGGGAGGCACTCCATCATCCCCTCCCAGAGGATTTCCCCATGCCTGGCCTCAGACAACTACAGGTACTTATGGACTCTTTTGGAGAAGCAGAAACCAGAGACTCTCGCAGACAATAATTCTCTTGGTTATGTGGTAGCTGTGACATGGAAGGAAAAAATAGAGCTGGGAGCACCTTCCTCATGTCTGACATTTTGTTGAGCATTTAACATACCTTACTTCATCAAATCCTGGAATGTTAGGAAGTCATTCTGAGGACCACAGTCAGAAAGTACTTTGTGGAAAGGATGCGTGCGTGTGTGCGCATGCGCGCGTGTGTGTGTGTGTGTGTGTGTGTGTGTACACGCTGTGTTAAATACAACAGAGAAGTCAAAGAAATCTTAACCTCTTTCTGGATGAACTGAGCAGGTTTTTGTGACAGAATATTAATCTAGTTTCAGAGTGTAGACTGTTGGCAAGTGCTTTGTTGAATGTAATTAATAAATATGAAGGATTAGATGTTGAGTCTGATATCTGTTGACCTTGTAATTCTCCAGAGCTTACAGGCAATAAAATGTCCCTTTACGTTGTACTGAATCTGTGTCTTGTTTTTACAATTATCTTTGTAACTGGTCCTGCTCAGTTACCATTCCAGAGAGCCCCTCTTCCCTATTATAGCACTAATAAATTAGGGGTTCCATAAGTGCCTTTGTTCAGATTCATTTTCTTCTTTCAGTTAATGAACATCTGCAGCTGCCCCTCGATCTTAATCCATCTGCATGGAGATGCCATTGTTATACAGAGCATTCTATAAATATTGCTATGTTGACGAGCTGACTGCAGATGGGGGGAGATATTTTTATTATTATTATCCCTGATTAAGAGAGAGGCCACACTGACAACACAAGGGCTCTGAGGTCCCTTCTCTTCTGTAAATTGTCTGTTCACATAATTATATTTCTAGTAACAATATTACGGTATGCATTACAATCATCATTGTGGTTGTTATTTGTTATTCGCTGAGTACCACTTCTGCACTCTGCAGTGTGCAAGGCACAGCATATAGGAAGACAGAGTTCAGACTTGAAAAGATTAAATATTCATGTTGTAAAAAGGAATCTTAGCAGCCTAATAGAACTGAGCTGTTAAAGCAGACATAGTGTCCCGTGCCACATTTACGTGCCACGGACTAGAGCAAAGGAGTTGTGGTGAACCCTCTGTTATGTCAACCCTTCTCTTACACGATGAGATTGGTCTGAAGTTCCTACGGTAAAGCAATGCATTAGAAGAGAAATGGCTTCATTTAAATTCAGAATATGAATGCTTTTTTAATGAGACAGCTTGAGAGATGACAAGTTCACAATTAGTGGGAAGAACTTTCATTACCAATGACTTAGGCTGTTTCTACTCAGCAAAGTGGAACAGAAAGAAATGATCTAGTTGGTTTGGGAGAGAAAAAAACCCCACTTATCGTGTACCTAATATATGCTGGGTGCTGGGAACACAGTTGTAAACAAGACAGCAGGAGGTTGTGCTCTAGTGGACCAAGATAGACACTGAACAAGTGATCACAACTGTAATCACGCAGAAGAGCAAGGGAGTATGTAACGGAAGGACCCACGGGAAGAAAGGCATTCAAGCAGTTGACCTGTAGTAGTTTGGAGGGTGGCCCCCAAAAGCTACGTTCACCTTAATCTCCAGAACCTGTGAATGCTGCCTTATTTAGAAAAAGGATCTTCTGGAATATAATAAGAATCTTGAGATACGGAGATCATTCTGGATTATTGGGTGAGCCCTAAATCCAATAACAAGAGCCCTTATGAGGAAAAATGCAGAGGGAGATTTGAGATGGACAAAGGAGGAGAAGACACGAAAACGAGGGAGAAGCACTGTGGCCGTGGAGACAAGAGATTGGAGAGATGTGGCCACAAGTCAAGGAATGCCGACAGCCATGAGAAGATGAAAGTGGCAAAGAACAGACTCTCTGTCAGGAACTGAATTGTGCCTCTGTGGGGTTGGAAGGAGATTGTTCCCTATTCCCCAAATGAGAATGCAGCTCTTTTGACACCTTGACTGCAGTCTGGTGAGACCCTGAAGAAGGGATCTAGCTGCCTGGAGTCCTGACCCACAGAAACTGTGAGATACTAAATGTGCGCTATTTCACACTGCTGAGCTCGTGGTAAATTGTTACATTGTAGTAAAAAGCTAATACACCCAATGAAAGAGTGTTGAGGTGCGGCAGGGTGCTCCAGCCGAAAGGAGCTGTGAGTACAAGAACCTAATGCAAAAGAGGCTTGGCATGGTCCCAAAACGGTCTGGCATAACTGGGGTGTGCTGTCTGAGGAGGAGTGTTTGCAATGAGGGTGAACAGCCAGATCTTACAGGGCTCTGGAATCCAGGTAAAGGATTTTAGACTCTGTCAGTGCAACGGCGAGCAATTGAGGCTTTCAAAGCAGTAGAGTGATATGTCAAACTTGAGATTTCACAAGATCATTGTAAGAGTTGGCTATAGCAATGATAACAAACTACCACAAATAGTGGCTTAAAACAGCACAAATTTATTTTCTTCTGCGGTTTAGAAGTCTGCCACGGTTCACAGCGGACTAAAATCAAGGTCATAACAGGGGCGCGTTCCTGTCTGGAGATTCTAGGGGAGAATCTGTTTCCTTGTCCTCTGGAGCTTCAGAGGCCACTTGTCTTCCTTGCCTAAGGATCCCCATTCCTAGTCTGCAAAGCCAGGAATGTGATATGTTTCTGACCATTCTACTGTAGTCACATTTGCCTCTACTTCCAAGCAGCAGAAACTCATGATTAGGTTGGTCCACCAATGCAACATAATCTCCCATCTCAAAAGCCCTTAACTCAATTACATGGGCCAAGTCCCTTCTGCCATAGGAAGTAACATGCTCACAGGTTCCAAGGATTAGAATGTGGACTTTTGGGAAGGCCGTGATTCTGCCTGCCACAACTGCTCTGACGGCCTGTGGAGAACGGAAGAGAGAGAGGCCGAAGTGAATGAGGGAGCCAGGGCAGAGGGCTATTCCAGTAGTCCGGGAGAGACATCATGGGAGTTCAAACCAGGTGGTGGTAGTAGCGATGGAGAGACCTCGTCAAACCTGCAAGCTATCTGGGTTGTGTTTGTACTTGCTGTGGAGGTAGGAGCTAAGGAAAGAGAGATCAAGGAGAACTCCCAGGATTTTTGCTTCAGGATCTGTGTGGATGACGGGGACACTTGCTGAGCTAGGAAATACTGGAGATGGAGTTGGTTTGCGCTTCCAGCTTTCTGTACCGGAGAGCTTCCTTTGACTCTTCCACATTTAATCTCCTCGCCTCACCATCCTGCTCTCTGCCCCAGGAGGCTGATCTTTATGTCCTACTCAATAGACGACTTTGCCCTCTCACTTCCAACTGGGTTCAATGAATGGGGCAGAGGAAAGAGATCAAAGAAAGAGAGGAGAGTGAGGATTGGATATTTATTTCACTGGGTCTTTTCCTACTGGGTTTTCCTTGGTTGACTTTGTCCCACCATCTATCAGACATTCCTCTCCATACAGCTCTCTCGTGCTCTCTGTCTCTCTCTCTCCGGGCTCTTGTCACCACTTCCTTCTCTTGCCCTAAAGACTCAGAGGGCTAACAGCTTCCTGCTGTTACTAGGTCCACAGTAAAGCATCAACCCATGTTGCTTTTTCTAAATCTTGTCCACCATTTCGCAAATAGCTTCTTTATTAAAATTTCTTCTGTTTCCTGCCAGAAGCCTGGCTGATACATGTTCAGTTTTAGACATACTGGTGACTGTAAGACATCCCAGTGGAAATTTAGAGGCATGGGTTGGGAGCTCAGAAGCAAACTGTGACTCGATGGTATAAATGTGGATGCTACTGGCACGGAGATATTAACTGGAACTTTGGCAACTGATTAGGTTATCTAAGAAGGAAGAACAGAGTTAAAAAAAGAAAAAAAAATCTTAGGAGAGAACACGGAGGTGTTTTAATATTTAAAGGCTGGTGGAAAAGCAAAGGAGACTGAGTAGAATTAGCCTGTGAGATAAAAGAGAAACAAAAAGAAAAAGATGTCATGAGAAAGGACACAAGGGATTTGTATTAATCTGCTTGGCTGCCATAACAAAATGCCATAGACTAGGTGGCCTAACCAGCAGAAATTTGTTTTTCACAGTTCTGGAGACTGGAAAATCCAAGATCAAGGCACCAGTGAGAGCAGTTTCTGGCGAGAGCTCTTTCTGGCTTGCAGACGGCTTCCTTTTCATAGTGTTCTCATATGGTATAGAAAGAAACAAAGAAAGAGCTCCCTGGTGTCTCTCCTTATAAAGGCACTAATCCCACCATAACGGCCCCACCCTCATGACTTCATCTAAACCTAATTACTACACAAAGGCCCAATTTCCAAATTACATCGCCCTAGGGTTAGGGCTTCAATATGTGAATTTTGGGGAACACAATTCAGCCCAGAGCAGGATTTAAAATGGGAAAGTAGTCAACTGTGTCAAATGGTGCTGAGGAGTAAGTTCCAGGGGACACTGAAAAGTGACCACTGGATTGTGCAAAGCAGATTATGCATTCGATAAGTGCGGATTTTAATAACTTAAGTTTATATAGCAATTTGCTAGGTGCTAATGGCATGTAAAGTATAACTCACTCGTTGAGCTCATGAAGTTTCCCACCCAGCTGCAGTGTCAAGTCATAAATATATATCAATTTAAGTACATCAGTAAAATAAAGAATTAGTACAGCACTCTATGAAGGTCTGAAAGAAAGAAGATAATTTCAACTCCCATTTATTGAGGTGTATTTTAGATGTCAGACACTGTGCTAAGAGCAATACATATATTATTCATTCTAATCTTTGTAAAGATGCCACAAGGTAGGTATTATTATTATTATTCCCATGATTATATTTTAACAGGAAAGGAAATTGAGACTTGGAGACAATAAGTTATTTTTCATGACCTATGGCTGCTAAATAAAGAGCTGGGATTCAAGGCTACTTGACACCAGAACCCAGGATCTTAACATGCATTTTAGGGCATAAATTCATTAAAACAACATTTTTCACCTTGTTAAGAATAACTAATATATAGTCTATCGATTCCACATAACTCCGAGGGGATTTTAAAAATACTTTTTGTGTTAAAATAATTATACAGGAAGTTGCAGAAATACAGAAACTTCCTAGGTACCCTTCACCCAGTTTCCTCCAATGGGTACATTTTACATGATTATAGTACAATATCAAAACCAGGAAGTTAATATTGATACATATGCCTGGAAATTCTATGTCATTGTTTTTTTAACTTGTGAGTTTTTTTGTTTGTTTGCTTTGCTTTCTCCCCCTTTTCTTTCATTTATTTATTTATTTTTGGCTGCACCAGGTCTCAGTTGCAGTACACAGGATCTTTAGTTGTGGCATGCAAACTCTTAGTTGCAGCCTGAGGCATCCAGTTCCCCCACCAGGGATTGAACCTGGGCCCCCTGCACTGGGAGCGTGGAGTCTTACCAGACCACCAGGGAAGTCCCAAATTCTATGTCATTTTATCACATCTGTAGATTAAGGTAACCATCACTACAACCAAGACACAGAACTATTCCATCACCAGGAAGATTTCCCTTGTGCTACCTCTTTAGAGTCACATCTGCCCCCATTCTCCTACCATCCCTAACCCCTAGCAAGCACTATTATCTATCTCTATAATTCTGTCATTTTGAAAATGTTAAACAGAATCATAGAGTATAGGACCTTAGGAGACTGGCTTTTTTCAGGGGCATAATGCCCTTGAGACCTATCCCAGTTGTTGCCTGTATCAACAGTCTACTCCTTTCTATTGCCTAGTAGTATTCCACGTTCGATATACCACAGTTTGTTTAACTATCACCTATTGAAGGACCTTTTGGTTGTTTCCACTTTGGGGCTATTACAAATAAAGCAGCTACAATCATGTACAGATTTTTGTGTGGACACAAGTTTTTATTTCTCCAACACAAATGTCCAGAAGAGCGATGGCTGGCTTGTATGGTAAGTATATGTGTAGTTTTTCAAGAAACTGCTGAACTATTTCCTAGAGTGGCTGTACAATCTTACATTCCTATCAACAGTGTACGAGAAACCCAGTCCCTCAGCATCTTCAGCAGCATTTGGTATTCTCACTACTTTGTATTTTAGCTGTTCTAATAGGTATACAGTGATATCTCACGATGGACTTAATCTGGTTTTCCTTAATAGCTACTGACGCTAAACATCTTTTCATTTGCTTAGTTGCCATGCTATCCGTATATCTTTTTTGATGAAATGCCTCTTCATATCTTTTGCCCATTGTCTAATTGGATTTAGTTTTTTGTTACTGTTGAGTTTTGAGAGTTCTTTACATATTTTAGATACAAATTCTTTGGTCAGAGATATGATTTATAAATATTTTCTCCCGGTCTGTAGCTTGTCTTTTCATTCTCCTAACAGAGTCTTTCACAGAGCAAAAGTTTTTAACTGCATATATATGCATGTATATATGTGCAATTAAAGTAATAATTAAATAATTTAAAATAATGTAGACATAGATTAAACATATACATGTTATATATATGTATACATATGTCTATATGTTAAACATATACATATTACATCTACAACATGTCTATATAACTTTATCTATAAAACTGCAAAGATATCAACTTGGAAATCTTTCCAAATGACACTGTCATTTGCATCAGAAATTCTGCTAGTGTTTACGAGTCGTGTCTTGGCAATAGCACACAAAACAGCAAATATCATGGCTTATTCTATATCAGGCACTTTACAAAAATATGCATCCAAAACACAGACAGGCATGTGGGCAAGCTGCTACTAATCCACGTAAATTGTACATTAAGACAGCTCATACTTTATAAGATTTTCAGAACACTTTCATTCAGGATAGTAACTGTTTCATAAGCAGCATGAGAGGAATTTTCAGAGTCTGAGATTAAGAAAATTGGAAGGTGGCATTCAGGAAGACAGAAATTATACAATATAATTGAATACAATTTCTTTAGGTAGCAAAGTTTGTAGGAAATAGCTGTATTATATCTCACAGTTGATTAATCTAAATATATATATAGTAGAAAGAAAAATCTAAACTTTCAAAGATTTGATTCTATAATGTACATTTGAGAAATAGGCTTTGAAAGAGTAACTCTATGGGGTGACTAGGTTTATTTAAGTAGTAAAGTGAAAATGGAGACAATCGTCCAGCTTTTCAAATTGTCTAGACTTTATTTATTTTTCTGGATTGATTTAAGTCTCTTCAGAAGTAGTAACATAAAACAAGAGGATGAGTATCTTTCCTTCTAAGTATTAGATTCAGTGTTATTAATTCTAGGTCTTAACCAATAGATGAAATGTATATTATAACTATAAATGGTATTGTTTTAATTGTTGTGTGGCTAGAGAAGCAGGTAATTTGTCTATGAATGTCTAATCTCTTAATCTGCATTAGCTGAGGGGCAACAGTTTCCCATGGCAATTCTTTTTATATAATCACAAAGACTAATTCCAGAAATAACAAAATATTGTAAATTCTAAAATAAGTTTGTCTCTATAATATAACTTCAATATTTTATTGGAAATATCTCCTTAATATGCATCTAGAAAAGATATCCACATTTTTAATTTAATAATATATCCTAAAGTATTCAGAGCTCTCTTGTCAGGACATTATTTTTTACAAGATGATTGTTTGAACTAGAAAAAAGCATCAGTTTTGAAATTAATGGATTGGTAGCATGTCAAATATGTGACATAGCTTCTCTGCTTTTTTCCCCACTCTATGAGCTGCCAGCTTTGGACAAAGAAACTCTTATGGTGGCGACTGACTTGCAGAAGCATCCAAGACCACCCTTTCCATGAGGAAGAGGTCTGCAATTAGATAAGGTGCTGGCAGACTGACCTGAACACCAGGGGCTGTCCAACTGGGGCTCAGTGTTCATTCTGTCCTTTCAATAAAACTCCTAACAGATTCTTGAGGAAATAAGGGGGGAAAGGGCAAACCGGCTTGAGAATCAGAACATATAACAGAGGGTAAGAAGCACAGGAACAAAAATGTATTCCAGATAATTCTTTCCAAAGTCAGCAAACCAAAGTGTCATGGAAAGGGCAGACTTACAAACGACCAAACAATACCCTCGCAGCCCCGTGATAGAGCTATTTACTTTGGTGAGTGGCAATGAACTCCAGGAATATATTTTATAAATTAAATACATATAATAAAACATCAACCTCATGTATCCCAAGAATGTCTGTTGAATTTCTCTCTTTCTCTCTTTCTAGAAAAAGTGAAGCTAATGGCACTTTGCCATGGTTATGTGATATCATAATTGGATTTAGTTTTTTGTTACTGTTGAGTTTTGAGAGTTCTTTACATATTTTAGATACAAATTCTTTGGTCAGAGATATGATTTATAAATATTTTCTCCCGGTCTGTAGCTTGTCTTTTCATTCTCCTAACAGAGTCTTTCACAGAGCAAAAGTTTTTAACTGCATATATATGCATGTATATATGTGCAATTAAAGTAATAATTAAATAATTTAAAATAATGTAGACATAGATTAAACATATACATGTTATATATATGTATACATATGTCTATATGTTAAACATATACATATTACATCTACAACATGTCTATATAACTTTATCTATAAAACTGCAAAGATATCAACTTGGAAATCTTTCCAAATGACACTGTCATTTGCATCAGAAATTCTGCTAGTGTTTACGAGTCGTGTCTTGGCAATAGCACACAAAACAGCAAATATCATGGCTTATTCTATATCAGGCACTTTACAAAAATATGCATCCAAAACACAGACAGGCATGTGGGCAAGCTGCTACTAATCCACGTAAATTGTACATTAAGACAGCTCATACTTTATAAGATTTTCAGAACACTTTCATTCAGGATAGTAACTGTTTCATAAGCAGCATGAGAGGAATTTTCAGAGTCTGAGATTAAGAAAATTGGAAGGTGGCATTCAGGAAGACAGAAATTATACAATATAATTGAATACAATTTCTTTAGGTAGCAAAGTTTGTAGGAAATAGCTGTATTATATCTCACAGTTGATTAATCTAAATATATATATAGTGGAAAGAAAAATCTAAACTTTCAAAGATTTGATTCTATAATGTACATTTGAGAAATAGGCTTTGAAAGAGTAACTCTATGGGGTGACTAGGTTTATTTAAGTAGTAAAGTGAAAATGGAGACAATCGTCCAGCTTTTCAAATTGTCTAGACTTTATTTATTTTTCTGGATTGATTTAAGTCTCTTCAGAAGTAGTAACATAAAACAAGAGGATGAGTATCTTTCCTTCTAAGTATTAGATTCAGTGTTATTAATTCTAGGTCTTAACCAATAGATGAAATGTATATTATAACTATAAATGGTATTGTTTTAATTGTTGTGTGGCTAGAGAAGCAGGTAATTTGTCTATGAATGTCTAATCTCTTAATCTGCATTAGCTGAGGGGCAACAGTTTCCCATGGCAATTCTTTTTATATAATCACAAAGACTAATTCCAGAAATAACAAAATATTGTAAATTCTAAAATAAGTTTGTCTCTATAATATAACTTCAATATTTTATTGGAAATATCTCCTTAATATGCATCTAGAAAAGATATCCACATTTTTAATTTAATAATATATCCTAAAGTATTCAGAGCTCTCTTGTCAGGACATTATTTTTTACAAGATGATTGTTTGAACTAGAAAAAAGCATCAGTTTTGAAATTAATGGATTGGTAGCATGTCAAATATGTGACATAGCTTCTCTGCTTTTTTCCCCACTCTATGAGCTGCCAGCTTTGGACAAAGAAACTCTTATGGTGGCGACTGACTTGCAGAAGCATCCAAGACCACCCTTTCCATGAGGAAGAGGTCTGCAATTAGATAAGGTGCTGGCAGACTGACCTGAACACCAGGGGCTGTCCAACTGGGGCTCAGTGTTCATTCTGTCCTTTCAATAAAACTCCTAACAGATTCTTGAGGAAATAAGGGGGGAAAGGGCAAACCGGCTTGAGAATCAGAACATATAACAGAGGGTAAGAAGCACAGGAACAAAAATGTATTCCAGATAATTCTTTCCAAAGTCAGCAAACCAAAGTGTCATGGAAAGGGCAGACTTACAAACGACCAAACAATACCCTCGCAGCCCCGTGATAGAGCTATTTACTTTGGTGAGTGGCAATGAACTCCAGGAATATATTTTATAAATTAAATACATATAATAAAACATCAACCTCATGTATCCCAAGAATGTCTGTTGAATTTCTCTCTTTCTCTCTTTCTAGAAAAAGTGAAGCTAATGGCACTTTGCCATGGTTATGTGATATCCTGGCAAGAAAACTCCTCATTTTATATCACAAACATATGGTCTAGTAATGGTTTTATATTATACTCCTTTACTGCTTTATTCCCAGTTTTAGGAGACCTCTTCTAGGCAAGAGCAATATGTTTTCTTGTACACCTATCACATCGGCTATTAACACGTCTCTACTTTTAGAATTCATAATGGTTAAAAAGTTAAAAGTTAACCTCACGTGACCTAAATTTTCTTTGCGCGGGAGAGTAGGGCTCTAGCGCTCATCTGTGTTGAAGTTAACTGTTTCTCTGTTTTCCTTTCAATTAAGGAATTCTCCCCCTCTTTTCAACTGTTAATGTTCCTCAAGTTACAGCTGACTAAATTGAAATGTGTACAAAATGTGGCAACCAGGATGGTAAAATGACTCTGGATTTAAGGTTGCACAAGCCAAATCTGGCCCACAGATGTGTTCTGTTTGGCTTACAGAGTGTTTAAACATTTTCAAAAAATGAGTTGCCAACATTTAAAAGTTGGGAGATTTTCAACAGAAATCTGGATCCTCAGGTTTTCTGAAATCTCACTGTCAGCCTTGGTCCACACCGTGACACATCAACAACCAGCAGATCGCAGGTAGCATCTGTCTCTTCCCTTGGGTCCCCTCTCTGGTTCACCTCAGTCCCAGCCAATGAGCTTTCACTTGTTTACACTCAATCCCTCACTCCCGATGACGTCTGAGTTTGAGACTCCTTTCCTAACTATGTTATAGTAGGACCTTGGAAAGAATCGGTCATGTGTGGCTTTGACAAATAAATAATCATGAAAGACAAGCAGCTATCCTCTATCGTCAAATATATGAAGGCTTTTCCCGGGGAGGGCGGCGATTAAATGAATAAAGTACTGCTGCCCCATAGGCAGAAAAAATCCAGAGGAAGGCAAATGTTGCCTCAATGTAGCAATAACATCTTTTTTTTTAAAATGTATTTTTAACATCTTTATTGGGGTATAATTGCTTTACAATGGTGTGTTAGTGTCTGCTTTATAACAAAGTGAATCAGCTATACACATACATATATCCCCATATCTCCTCCCTCTTGCGTCTCCCTCCCACCCTCCCTAACCCACCCATCTAGGTGGTCACAAAGCACCGAGCTGATCTCCCCGTGCTACGTGGCTGCTTCCCACTAGCTATCTATTTTACATTTGGTAGTGTATATATGTCCATGCCACTCTCAATGTTCATTGCAGCTCTATTTACAATAGCCAGGACATGGAAGCAATAACACCTTGAATGACAATGAGCCAACCAGAAAGAGCAGGCACCGCCCTGGGGCAGAGAGAGACTCCAATTACTGAATGTGTACAAGCAGGTGTGGGTGAGGCAGCATGTCCAATGGATGCATTGTCGCCGAGTTGACCAGTGATCTCCCTAGCTCCCTCCAGCTCCATGAATCTGTGAAATTGACTTTTTAAAACCGTGCTCTTTGGAGCTGTAGAGTGAGCACTATGCTAAGTGGAAAACAAGTTTGAAATTGAAAACATTATATGAACGTAGGGGTCTTTGACTTATATTTGGATAAGGCTTAGTGAATGCCAACATTATCCTTCTAAATGAATCACAGGCAGTGCCCTAATTAGATTTGTTTCAGAGTGCTAGTCTCTAGTCATAGGGCATTTGATTTCTTTTCTAATAACACAGGGCAATCAGAGGTATACTTTTTCTTCTGGGGAAAAACATTGATTATTCTTAAAAGAGTAAGATCAGCACAACTGTCAGGAAGGGGGAAAAAAAGCACAATCGTTTTGAAAATCACTTGAAGTTTTTCTTTGCTGAAGGGATTAAAGAAAGAATATACAATGCCCCTGAAGTCTTTACAAACCGCTGAAAAATTACAATTGCTTTGCAAAGAAACAGTTACTGGGAAAGCATAACACTGGCATGAGCGTTAATAGGTTTCAGCCTTTTCTTCTATTAAAGTTCGCATTTTTACATAGGTCAGGGATTAGTAAACGAACAGCCTATAGGCCAAATCCATCCCATGCCCTGCCTTTGTAAATAAAGTTTTATTAGAACAAGCCACACCCAGTTGTTTGTATATTGTCTCTGGCTGCTTTTCTGTTACGGAGACAGTTGAGTAGTTCTAACACAGACAGCCTGGCCCGCAAAGCCCAAAGTATTTACTATTTCACCCTTAACAGAAAAAGTTTGCTGACCTCCTGACACAGACTAGCTAACTCACACTATATCACTATTTCTTGTCAGTATTAAAAAAAAAGCCAAACGAAATGTTGATGCTGCTATAAAAGCAGCATATGCTCCTGCTTTGGTGGTAAACAAAAGACAGTTTTTCTTTCAACTTCTGACTGCTGTCTCTGTTTTCACCTTGCACCCACTGAGACAAAAAACTCAACATTTTTTTTTTTGTTTCTCATAAAGAACTCATCACATAGAAGTATCAGCAAGCAATGCTGACTTTCATTCAAGTGTTTGGGGGCTGGGGGCCTGTGGAAACAATTTCAAAATCCCTTTTTCCAAACTGGAAAAGAAGTAAAACTGTCACTGTTTGCAGATGACATGATACTATACATAGAAAATCCTAAAGATGCCACCAGAAAACGACTTGAACTAATCAATGAACTTGGTAAGGTTTCAGGATACACAATGAATACACAGAAATCTCTTGCATTCCTATACCCTAACAACGAAAGATCAGAGAGAGAAATTAAGGAAACAATCCCATTTACCATTGCAACAAAAAGAATAAAATACCTAGGAATAAACCTACCTAAGAAGACAAAAGACCTGTACTCAGAAAACTATAAAACACTCACGAAAGAAATCAAAGATGACACAAACAGATGGAGAAATATACCATGTTCTTGGATTGGAATAAACAGTATTGTGAAAATGACTATACTACCCAAAGCAATATACAAATTCAATGAAATCCCTATCAAATTACCAATGACATTTTCCACAGATTTTAGAACTAAAAATTTTACAATTTGTATGGAAATACAAAAGACCCTGAATAGCCAAAGCAATCTTGAGAAAGAAAAACAGAGCTGGAGGAATCAGGCTAAGATCCCTATCAAATTACCAATGACATTTTCCACAGATTTTAGAACTAAAAATTTTACAATTTGTATGGAAATACAAAAGACCCTGAATAGCCAAAGCAATCTTGAGGAAGAAAAACAGAGCTGGAGGAATCAGGCTCCCTGATTTCAGACTATGCTACAAAGCTACAGTAATCAAAACAGTATGGTACTAGCATAAAAAAGAAATATAGACCAATGCAACAGGATAGAAAGCCCAGAAATAAACCCATGCATCTATGGTCAGTTAATCTATGACAAAGAAGGCAAGAATGTAAAATGGAGAAAAGAGAGTCTCTTCAATAAGAGGTGTTGGGAAAACTGGACAGCTACATGTAAAAGGATGAAATTAAAACATTCTCTAACACCATACACAAAAGTAAACTCAAAACGGATCAAAGACCTAAATGTAAGGCAAGACCCTATAAAACTAGAGGAAAACATAGGCAGAACACTCTTTGGCATAAATTGCAGCAATATCTTCTTTGATGCAGCTCCTAGAGTAATGAAAATAAAAACAAAAATAAACAAATGGACCTAATTAAACTTAAAAGCTTCTGCTCAGCAAAGGAAACCATAAACAAAATGAAAAGACAACCCTCAGAATGGGAGAAAACATTTGCAAATGAAGTGACTGACAAGGGATTAATTTCCGAATTATAGAAACAGCTCATGCAGCTCAATATCAAAAAAACAAACAACCCAATCAAAAAGTAGGCAGAGATCTAAATAGATCTTTCTCCAAAGAAGACATACAGATGACCAAAAAGGACATGAAAAGATGCTTGACATCACTAATTATCAGAGAAATGCAAATCAAAACTACAATGAGGTATCATCTCACACTGGGCAGAATGGCCATCATTAAAAAGTCTACAAACAATAAATGCTGGAGAGGGCAGACCCTCCTACACTGTTGGTGGGTATGTAAACTGGTGCAACCACTATGGAGAACAGTATGAAGTTTCCTTAAAAAACTAAAAATAGAGCTACCGTATGATCCAGCAATCCCACTCCTGGGCATATATCTGGAGAAAGCCATTATTTGAAAAGAGACATGTACCCTAGTGCTCACTGTAGCAGTATTTACAATAGCCAAGACATGGAAGCAACCTAAATGTCCACTGACAGAGGAATGTATAAAGAAGATGTGGTACATATATACAATGAATACTACTCAGCCATGAAAAAGAATGAAATGATGCCATTTTCAGCAACGTGGATAGACCTATAGATTATCATACTAAGTGAAGTAAGTCAGACAGAGAAAGACAATATCATATGATATCACTCATGTATGGAATCTAATTTTTTAAAAAATGATACAAATGAACTTATCTATAAAACAGTAACAGACTTACAGATATCAAAAGCAAACTTATGGTTACCAAACGGGAAACGTGTGGGGGAAAGATAAATTGGGAGCTTGGGGTGAACATACACACACTACTATATATAAGACAGATAACCAGCAAGGACCTACTATATAGCAAAGGGAACTCTACTTGATATTCTGTGAGAACCTATATGAGAAAAGAATCTGAAAAAGAATGGATACAGGTATATGTGTGACCCAATCACTTTGCTATACATCTGAACCTAACACAACATTGTAAATCAACTATACTCCAAAAAAAAAAAATTAAACAAAAACGTTGCTATAAGCAATACTGACAATCGTCGCGTACAAGTCACTCAACTTTTCTAATCTCTTCTTTTTCAGTTTTTAAAAGTGCTAGTCATGACCCTTTAAATTGATTTCATGACCTACTTATGAATTGTAACCTACAGTTTGAAAAACCCTGCCCTAGGGCACTTCATAATCATAAGATGCAAATGAGTATTAAATGTGTTTAAACTCTGCCTTCGCTCGTCTGGCTCTGTGTGTCACAGAATTTAGATGAAATATTTTTTGTAGGTGCAGCAAGTTACTTGTCAAGGGCTCCAAGACTCCTTAAATGAACATTCGGCTGGCAATGTCCCACTGTGGGTACTTACAGGCAGAGGGCGCTGTGGGGAAGACTGCCCAGCATGCCAAAGTCCACTGTGTCCTCAGGTGATAACTTACTTGTAGGAAGGGTAATTTACCTGACCTTCTGACTGTACATTTATAATTAGATTTGGATTTATTGCCCAGTTTTACTACATCAGACTAACATATGCTGTGCTACAGATGGAAGTCCCAGGTTATTTAGCATCAGGGACCCTGGGGTCTTGTGATTCCAAATTAAACTTGGGTGTGCATGTAGACCATGCAGATTAGGCTATGGTCACATGCTCAGCTGAAAGGAAAGTAGGCAACAAGTCTAGAAGCAAAACTCATCAAGGGCTGCGTTCCCTTGCTGGAAGAGTTTTTATTAGGGATTTTGAAAGTAAACGCTCAATTCAAATTGCCCTGACCAGATGTGTGTGTTTCCTTGGCCACCAAAACAGGCGTGGAGGCTGTACATGCTTTACAATGCTCATCCCTGTCAGAAGAGTGAGACTGAACTTAGTTAACTGACCAGAATTCTTGTGGACTCAGCATCTGGAAAGCGTTACACATGTGGATGACTGGAGTTGAATTCTCCTACGGGTGGTGCTGCATCCGTGCGAGGAAGGCTCTCAGTTCTCCCTCTTGCCTGGGTGACACACAGGTAGCCTAAGACCTCTCTGCCCAGAGGTCATCCCAGCCCTGGGCTCATTTGAAAGGGCTCACACTTTCATGGCTCGAGGCTGGCTGTAGGGAGACGAGCGCAGACCCAGCACACAGGGTAATAGGATGTCTCTTCTCTATGGTGTCTTTCCTCTTCCTGGGTGTCATACCTTAAATTTGTGGGAGCAAACTTTGCACTGAAAAGTAAATCTGGTGAGTACACTTTGTAGGGCAAAGTGCAGAAACACGTGCAGTTCAATAAATTTTACAAAGTGAACATACCCATCTAACTGGCACTCACAGCAAGACACAAAACATTTCCAGTGAGACCAGGAGCACAATCCATGCCTCTTTCCAATCATTATCTGTTCCCCAAGGGTAACTAGTATCCCTCCATCTGCTACGATAGATAACTTTTTCTCATTTTCGCATTTTATATAAATGGACTCCCGTAGAATGTACTTCTTTAAATCTGGCTTCTGTCATTCTACTCTATGTTTATGAGGTTCATCCATGTGGTTGACTGTAGTTGTTGATTCATTCTTACAGTTGTATGGTACTTTGCTGGATGAATATAACACAATTTTTATATCCATTCTACTGATGATGGACATTTTGGTTGTTTCCGGTTTGGGACAATCATAAATAATGCTGCTATGAACATTTTTGTACACGTCTTTTGGTAAATCTATGTACGTATTTCTGTTGCTAAATCTAGGAGCAGAATGGTGGAAACATAAAATATGAGGATATTCAGCTTTAACTGAAATCTCTGAAGAGCGCTCCAAAGTGGTTGTACCAGTTTACATTCCCACCAGCAGGGTATGAAGGCCCAACTGCTCAGGTTCTCATATTGTTCACCTTTAAAATTGTATCCACTCTGGTGGGGACTTTTAATTTGAAGAGTATGACTGGAATTAGACAGACATGACTTTTATTCTTGTTGTGGCATATTCTAGCAGCTTATGTGGTCTCAAGCAAGTCACATTTCCTCTCTGAATCTTGTGTTTCTCATATGCAGCATGGCAATAAAAATAATCATCACATAAAAGAGTTGCAAATGATAAATGAAAGAATGTGTGTGAAGTAATAACTACAATTTCTTAAGCATCTACCATATACCACTATGTTAAGTATTTACCCATACTGGTGAGCTTAAGACATAGTATCAATACTTATGACAACGGCAGTAATAACAGCTATTTCCCTATCATCAGACTTGTAAACACATAGCCTTCTGTAGAGCAGAGGATCTGGGTCAGTTTTGTCACTGTTCCCAGAGGGCTGGACAGCTCTATTTCCGTCCAATGGAGGTGGCTATTGGCTAAGGCTAAGGAGTTGCCATCTAGTGCTTTATAATCATTCAAAAAGTATATCAGGATGTCACTGGTGCAGATGTGATTTGGTTATTTCTGTCTGCTATTTCAGGGTTCAAAGTCCCAATATCACATCACAATGCCATGACAGAAATGGCTTAGAGGACACTAAGACACTAGCAGGTGAAGACACAAACTTTTATTTTTTCACCAAATTAAGAACCAAAAAGGACTGCTTGGGACCATCAATCATGCTTTCTAAATGCTTTTATTATAGAGTCCATGTATGAATGTACTCATTTGTCAAAACTTCACCATATCTTCTGCAAAGAGATGTCATGTTGCTTTAAGCACTGAACAGTAAAGTTGTATACAGTCTGTCTTCCTGCCCAATTTATGGAAGCTAAAAAAGCCCTCAGTTTCAGAGGAATGAGCCCATGATTTTCAGGAGACATAGAGAAACCCTGAGGCTGGTAGATCTCTTTCAGCAATTGGTATCAATCCAAAAGCTCTTCACTAGGACTCTGTCTACACGTTAGGAAAATCAACATTTAAGCAACAAATGAAACTTCACAGAGACTTGCCGTTGCAAGTTAAAAGTATACCGCTTGTTCTCCCCTGTTACTGCTGGATTATTGGAGAGGGAGAAGGAGGAGACTCTCATGCTTTCTTGCTGGCTGTTTTCCACTCCCATGTGGGCTCCCAAACATAAGCCTTTTGGTTCTTACCGAACCGTGCTCTGTGTTCTCACTTGTCTTTAAGTCTAACAAATAACTGGAGTATCCCTCCAATACAAGGCTATTTAGAAACCATGGAAGACTGATTGCTGCGTTAATAAACCTAAAACACATTTGCCCAACACAGTTCCTTTAATTTTTAAAGGCTTGTATAATTTAAGGGAATTTAAATCCATGTGTTTTTTATTCACTTGCACTGACATCATCAAAATAGCCTTTTAAACAGCTGGTCGAGTCTTTTTTTTTTAAATAAAGTTCTCTTATGACTTGTTTCTTATTGAAAACAAGATTTTTTTTTTTTTTTTTTGCCAAAGGCAAATGAACATAAATGCCAAAAGATTTGGATTTTGATCAAAATTCCAAACCTGTAAATTTTGAGGCTGAAATTTTTGAAAATGAGCTGCTGACTCCCCATTGAAATTAGTTACAAAGAAGGAAAAAGTGCCATCTGAATGAAGTTCACGGTCAAAACTGGTGTCAGAAGACTAAAGAAATGTCTATATTTGCTGCTTACTTTTGTGCCAGAGCTGAAACGAATCAAAGTAAATGTGTATTGGCTTATTACAGAAATGTGATCCACTGCCAAGCAGTTAACTTTTCCACCATTTCTGGTTATCACGAGTCAACCACAACGCCATGCTCTCCAGAGGTTAGAAACCCAGCACACTGGCTGTCTGAGATTTGTGAGATGTGATTGTCTTAACAGAGTCATTTTGGATAAAAATCCTTTCCTAAACTCTGTGTGTGTGTGTGTGTGTGTGTGTGTGTGTGT
>NW_020175199.1:2204773-2211505 GCF_003031525.2 Neophocaena asiaeorientalis asiaeorientalis
GGAATAATCTCCTCTAAAGGTATGCTTAATGATTTAGCAAGTGAAATTAAAATCCAAGGACAAAATATGTAAAAGATTTGCCTTTAAATATATCCATATGCTGCAGCTGAAACAAAACTCTCAGAGCTTTTCGGTACTAACAATTCGAGACCATTTTTCTCCTTGTCAAAATGTATATAGCTAAGCAGTAGTCAGAGAGATGTATGACTGGGAGAAGTTGAATTTTACGGGAATCTGTGAAACAAACGGGCATTGCGATCTCCTCCAGCCCTGCAGCAGAACTGCAAAAACCAACGCTCCATTTGAGAAACAAATTCGTCTGCCGTCCTGGAACTCCTCAAAGGATAATTCCCCAGGAATAGGGAAATTAAAAGAGAGAAGAAAAAAGGGATGAGTTCTCTGATTCTATTTCACAATTGAGATTTTTAAAGGACAAGCTTTACACATACACACCTACATGAAGGTGCATAAATATTAATAGATCCGGGCTCCTGATAAAAATAGAAATCAGAATTTTTATCACTGTATTATTGCTAACAGATTTAATTGCATCCTTTTCTTTAAGGATAGCTCCACAGTTTCCTCTAGGGTGGAATTTGTTTGCTGTCAAAAACTTCAGAACATTCAAAACCAATTTTCAAAATCCAGTTTGTATGATAGAAAAAGAACATTCATGTGTTTACAAAGTCTTTTAAAGAAACTTTAATAAACCAAAATCCATATTTACAAATGAGATGATGATTCCTACGTAATTATTCTGCTCTAAGCTTTGTCACATATATGTGACAAGGGGGAGACCACTGTCCCCAACTGATAAATACAGAAACTTTGGCATTAGAGGTATAGCAGAATGAGTGAACTTTGTTATGAATATGTAGTCACAGAATTTTTAGTGGATTCACTGCAGAGTCAATTTAAATATGAACTTCTACTATGCTCTGAATAACTGAATAAAGGCTGGAAACAAAGTATAAGAAATAAGGCAGGAGAAAAATCTAAAGGAGAAACTACCCATTGAAGAGTTGCCAGCACAAGTAGGGTTTGATTTAAAGACATCTGATTTGTATCTTTCAAATAACTCTTTGATTGCGTAACATGAAGTACATCACTATTTGCATTATTAAGCAATAGAGGTTTTCAGAAGTGCTTTATATATTGACTTTTCTGCCTAATCCAGAGAATGCTGTTTTATATTGGCAGTAAAATTGCTGGATTTTATGACTTAGCTATGTGACCTTGGCAAGTTACAAACTTTGTATAATGCAATTTCTTCATTTATAAAATGACGGTGGTGATATATAGTTATATTTTACAAGAATGAATGTACTGAATTATGTTAAAGGGTTTTGACATCCTTATAAGCTACAAAGGTACCACTGTGTTCAATTAGAATTATGCATTGATGTCTCTTGTCTCTTCCATCTCTCTCTGTTCTCCCTCTTCCTCTCTCTCTCCCTTTCCCTCCCTCCCAAATATATTCTCTCCTTATAGAATTATAGGTTGTCATAACTGGAAAAAGGCATAGAGATCATGAAATTCTATCAAATAAAAAATAAAGTTTCAAAGAAATAAAATAATTTCTCTGAGGTCGCAAAGCTACAAAGCGAGTTAATGGCATAAGTAAAGTTCCAAGCCACTGCATCTCCTGATCCCAGCCTCCTAGGGAGGCATTCTAACAGAGTCACTAAGAGCATTAAGACTGGGTAGCAGACCAGTTGGGGTTGAAGCTCTACCAATGATCAACTCTCTGAATCTGTAAAATGGGATTAAAAACAATGTCTAACTTCTGGCATTACTGTGAGATATTAAGCACTTAGAAGAATGCCTGGAACTGGTTAGCCCTGAACCATTGATCTGTAGCGTTTTCTCACTGCATTTCCCTGCTTCTTTTGAAATAATGCAAGCTTCATCCACCTCCACTTTTCTGAGAGCGACTCAAGAGTCATGAATCGCGTCCTCAACGGCTCAGGCGGTTCTACTACAGAATGTTAATAGCTAACTTGCCCGCTTGCGACACGACGCTTTGAGATAGGCAGTAATAGAAAAACCTTATTACAGATGAGGAAACTGAGGCACAAAGAAGTAACTTGTTCAAGAGCACATGACTACTAGGAGGCTCCAGAGCCCGCATCTTTTATCACTGTGATATGCTGCAGCCAAGACAATAGGGATCACTCAGCCTCCCCAAGTCCACGTGGGCAGGGATGGGAAGTCAGGAAATGTGTCCATTCTCTGTCAACATCTACAGAGAACTGCCCTCTGGCGAACGCTGTGCACATAACTCCCAGGGTGCAAAGGCAACGGACTCCACAATTGTGGAGAATCATGGCAGAATCATGGTTGGCCTGGAGACCTAAGTCACATTTCCAAGGAGTGAAAACAAGTCCCCACGGGTGCTTGTCAAAGCCCAAGTGACTCAGGACACTCTCTCTGCTGGGGGCGGAATCCTGCATCCGAGGTGCTGCACATGGTTAATTTCTAGGGAAAAAACCTGCCCACCGCCATTGTCACTCTTGGAAGCTGCATTCATCCCTCCTTTCTGGGAGCATCAGATTCATGAGCACGTTGGTGTTAAAAAGCTCATTGAAAAACAGAGACGGATGTTAATTATTGTTTGATTTGGGGTTACAGCCTTTTATGTTTCAAACATCTTAAAAGCAGAGAATGAACACTGTTACCTAAGAAACTATTGAAATTCTCTTAACTCTTCTGGGTATGTATTATGTATTCCATGAGTTCTCTGCCAAGGATATAAGTCAGAAACTCTCCCGCTGGTTTTGATTACAGCTGCAAAGTCACAGATTTGAACAGCTCTAGACAATCATTCTTCTGAACCTACACATAAATATAAAACATTTCCTTTATCTTTATCACATAAACCTTCATCGAGGTTTGCTTCAGAGGAAATTCCAGTTTTCTTCCGTTTTTTTTCTCATTTATCCTTTTAACAATTAGCAAACCACATTTTTTGGGCAACAAAGCTGCTCTATTTGCATATTCAAAGATCATCTTACAGGTTTAAGCCATTTAATATCAAAGTGATGATAATTTAACGATCGCTTCCTCTGGATTCAGATAAAATGCAAAATTACCTCTGACTTTTTAATTCTGCACATTTACAGACACATGATAAAAATATGAGATTAAGATAATGGCACAAGCAATATAATGAACCATCAGTTAAGCTGTGGCAAACTTTCTTCATATCCAGCTTCAGGTCTTTGCATTGTTAACTTTATTCTTTAAAATGAAGCCGTCGCATTTCAGTAAACAATATCAAGAACATAATTTGCTAAGACACCTCTTTATTTGAGGCGCTGTCAAGACTGCCAGTGAGAAATGACACAATCCCTCAGTTGTAAGTGACAGGCGCCACTATATGAGTCCAGCGCGTGTATATTTCTCTGCTGTTTTTGAAAAATTGCATTTCCTTTGTGTAAGCAGAACAAAAAGAAACAGAAATCAGTTCCATGTGAATTCTGTGGTCCTCTATATTAAACTGTAATTGTTTCCTGGTAAAACACCAAGCTTGCAGGATTTCCTGAAAAATAATTTACAAGGATGGGTACTGGGTCCAGCTTGCTTTTCTTCCTGTGCCTCTGTGACTGATGATACCGCAAGGAGCTGATAGATTTGCTGCTGCTGCTGCAGCGCTGCATCTCCAGAAAGTGGTTTTGCTTCAAACACACTGCAATCTTCCCTCCAAAATACCTTTACACGGCATTCACTTTCCTGGCTTCTTGGTTGGTAGTTGCTTTTCATTTCAGGCACTGCTCTGAGGCACACAGTTAATGGCTTCAGTTGCATCAAGAGAACCATGAAGACAGCTTGAATGAATTACTTAAAGTAATGGCCGGGCAGAAATTTGTAATTCGATCTAGTTAGCTCAGTATGAGCTATGATCTTTAGAGAGGTAATGTGTTGAGAATGCTGGCTTAGGGGTCCTGCACACCTGAGTCCAGACCCTTCCTCTCCCACTGCATAACTCGTACACATTATTGAAACTGTACGAGCTATCATTTCCTCTTATGCAAAACTGGGGAATGATGAAACCTGTTTTTCAGAAGAGGAAGCAACAAGCTGCTGGTGAGGCCCCAGTGAGTTACAGGTTGGAAAACACTCTGCAAATCATAGATAGTTTTACAAATAACAAAGCCTAAAGATGGTAAATCAGAGCCTTGGACCCCATTCTTTGTGGATCCTTGTGTGGTTTTAATAGCAAGCACTACGGAAGAAAAGCTAACTATCCTTCAGCCTTACTTACTATGTACCAGGCATGATGCCAGACACATGACACACATTCTCATTTAGTCTTGTAAGGCATGCGTCATTTTTCTCGTTACAATACTCATTATGTCTAATGATTACTTACTGCACGATACATGCCATATACCGTGCTGAGTCATTTACACACATAATTTCATGTAACCCTTAAAATAATCCTATGAAGAAGGTACAGTTGCTAATCCTGCCAGGGAAATAAAGGTTTAGAGAAATTAACTTGCCCAAGGTCATAAGGCTGGGACTCATTAAACCACCTCCCACCAAAACTATCAATGCCAGCTCTTCTTATATACCCTCTGACCTTCTGGTTTTTGACTTTTAGATCTCTTTAAGCCTTGGGTACACTTGGATCTGATTTTATTTATAAAAATGGGCAGTGGGGGGGGGAACAGGAGTATACAGTGTGATTTGCTCTGAGATCCTCAAATCTTCTTTCACCCCTCACATCTCACTATAGTCCTGAATACTCATGCAAAAGCCCCAAAGCCTAAAAGTTTCCTCTCTCATGCCCCTTGGTATGCTTCTAGGTAAGGTTTAGCAGCACAAAAGGAATAAAGATCCAGGCATATTATGTCATATAGAATGAGGTTAGAATAATGACATAAGCTTTCTAATAAACACCACTTGTGATAGCTTGACTATATGTCCAGCATGGACCATCATACAGTCCTTTATTATTGGAAACCATGTCTTCGTGCTTTAGAAGGCAATACCAAATAAGTTCCATAAATGCCCCTTCCATTCATTCCTAATACTTGTCACAGGCACAAATAATGGCGCTCTGGACGTGTTGCTTCACAAGGAGAAAAGTCATAATCCTTCAAACCTGCCCTGCTGGGGCAGATGGATCAAGGAAATGTACGGCTGGAAAATCCCTATCATTTTAGAACAGCCTGAGGAAGCAGAAGAAAGCACCGAGTGAGAACCCGAGGACCTCAAAGGTCTGCCAACGATCAGACCAAGTAAACACTCACACCTAGAAGTTTAATTATCAGAAGTATTTTGTAGTCAAGGACTTATGCTATTGCTGCATTTAGGGAACCTCTTTCACCACCACATGTTAGATTAGCAGACCCCAACCTTTTTGGCATCAGGGACTGGTTTCCTGGAAGGCAGTTTTTCCACGGACGAGGGTGGGGGATGGTTCAGGTGGTAAAGGGAGCGATGGGGAGAAGTGGGGAGTGACAGGGAGCGGTGGAGAGTGATGGGGAGAGGTGGGGAGTGATGGGGAGTGGTAGGGAGCGACGGGGAGTGGTAGGGAGTGGTGGGGAGCGATGGGGAGTGGTGGGGAGCGGTGGGGAGCGATGGGGAGCGGTGGGGAGTGGTAGGGAGTGGTAGGGAGTGGTGGGGAGCGATGGGGAGTGGTGGGGAGCGGTGGGGAGCGATGGGGAGCGGTGGGGAGTGGTAGGGAGTGGTAGGGAGTGGTGGGGAGCGATGGGGAGTGGTGGGGAGCGGTGGGGAGCGATGGGGAGCGGTGGGGAGTGGTAGGGAGTGGTAGGGAGTGGTGGGGAGCGATGGGGAGTGGTGGGGAGCGGTGGGGAGCGATGGGGAGCGGTGGGGAGTGGTAGGGAGTGGTAGGGAGTGGTGGGGAGCGATGGGGAGTGGTGGGGAGCGGTGGGGAGCGATGGGGAGCGGTGGGGAGTGATGGGGAGAGGTAGATGACGCTTCGCTCGCTTGCCCACCGCTCACCTCCTGCTGTGCGGCCCGGGGGTTGGGGACCCCTGTGTTAGATGACTTCTCAGTGAATACTAAGCTTTGCTACTTGCCATGTGTTTAGTGTAGTAGAGAGCAAAGGAAGAAACAAGAGCAGATTTCTGTTCCCATGAGGCAATTACTTGTATTAGCTCTTAAATCTTGTCCTGAGAATTAAATGACATAATCTATTCCAAGCACAAAGTATGTGTCAGGCACGAAGCAGGACTGTGCCTGGCACCAGGTAAGCTGTCAAGAGGTGGTAGTGGGCTTCCCTGGTGGCGCAGTGGTTGAGAGTCCGCCTGCCGAGGCAGGGGACACGGGTTCGTGCCCCGGTCGGGGAAGATACCACATGCCGCGGAGCGGCTAGGCCCGTGAGCCATGGCCGCTGAGCCTGCGCGTCCGGAGCCTGTGCTCCGCAACGGGAGAGACCACAACAGTGAGAGGCCCGCGTACCGCAAAAAAAAAAAAAAGAGGTGGTAGTTATTGTTGGTGTTGTCATTGTTTTCATCATATCCTCACCTTCTCTTTCCAGACAATCTTCATAGACTCTGGCCATGTCCTACCCATTCATCTACGATTGTCGAGACAAAGAGAGAAGACGAAAGTAAGAGCAAGGATTAAAGAAGCGCTACTTAGAAATAGGGGAGCGGGGATGGTTGCTCCAAGATCTGATGAACCTCTCTGACCCTCCCACCTCAAGTATTTGCAGCGGAGCTCTGGCAGAATCTATTTTTTTTTTTTTTTTTTTTTGTA
>NW_020175199.1:2211618-2225178 GCF_003031525.2 Neophocaena asiaeorientalis asiaeorientalis
TGTGGCCTCTCCCGTTGCGGGGCACAGTCTCCGGACGCGCAGGCTCAGCGGCCATGGCTCACGGGCCCAGCCGCTCCGCGGCATGTGGGATCTTCCCGGACCGGGGCACGAACCCGTGCCCCCTGCATCGGCAGGCGGACTCTCAATCACTGCGCCACCAGGGAAGCCCTGGCAGAATCTTTTACCTCAGTGTGCTTATCCATAAAACGGGAGGATGGGTAATAAGCACGCAAGGGCCTCCTCCACGGAAGATCCAATGTTTGACAAGCTGTAGGGTAACTGAGCACCAATGTACACCAAGGAACAAAGGACCCAGATTTCTGCTGAATCCCTGATCGTCCATGGGAGGCACCGTGTGTACGTGTAAGATCTCTTTCATTACACTTGCTTCTTTACCAGAAATAGAGGCTAAATTTGCCTTAAACATAACTGTTCTCACTGGGTATTGACCATTCTGCTGTGAATAAGGAAGTTCTGAAAAGTCTTGTGAGGGTCAAGCAACATGTGTTATGTTCATCTTAAATTCCCAGTATGAGGAGATTCAAAGCACAGTGTAGGCCTCTCTCTTGGGCTCTCTATGTGTGTATGCATATATCTCTATATAGGCATACACACATTGTATATACATATTATATATGTATCTCGTTTTATATTGTATATATATACACACACACACAGACACACACACACATATATACACACCTTTGTGCTTAAAATATTTTTGCTCATGGTGCACCGTTACTATTGATTTGCACAGACCTTATTTTTTTTGTTTGTTTTAGTAATATATTTGGGTTGGCCAAAGAGTTCGTTTGCGTTTTTCCATAAGACGTTTCCAAAAAACCACCTCCATCATGGAAACTAGAACACTGGTGATTACTTACATTTATTTCCTCTGTATTACCTCATCCCTTCCCTATTCTCCCCTGAAAATAACCATATTCTAAATTATGGGTCCATCATAAGTTTGCTTTTCATTTATATCATTTTACCATGTCTGAAAATTATATTCTCCTGTTTTAGTTGTTTTTAAAAGTACTGTATGTAATATCCTGGGAATGACTGTTTTTATTTAAAAGCATTGCTAAAATGCATGCATTTTGTCTTATATAGCTATATTTCATTCTTTTTTGACGCCTACGTTGTATTCCATTGCATAAATACACCACGCTTTATTAATCCATCCTTCTGTCAACGGGCCTTTAGATTATTTTCACATTTTGCAGCCTGCATGGCCTGAAACCTGTATGCTTATTAGTCAATAGTGATTCAATGAACACCTGGTGCTTTTCTTTACACACTTCCATCACTCGCTGTTTATTTACTAACTCCAGTGGATGCATTTCTATAAAGATTTCATTTATCATCCCCTGAACTAGTCATTTTCAATGAATAATAATAGCTTTGCTACCTTAAGCAAGTCGTGCTTCAGTTTCTTCCTCCGTGAAAACAGCCAGGCTGATCTTAAAAATGTGTAAGATGCCTCTCAACCACTAAGATTCTATGGCCTGAAGGAGAGAGACGGACCAACGTGTAGCAGGAAAACCTAATATGTATTATGCAACTATGAAGTACATGACACATTATATTCTACACACCAGATTGTATTTAATGTTCCCAACAACCTGATGAGGTAGTTACCATTATTATTACCATTTTGGAGATAACGAAAGTGAGGCAAAGCTAAATTAAAAAAAAAAAAAAAAACAACAAAACCCACACATACCTATGGTTTTATAAAGCTAGGCTAGTGAGTCAGGGGATGAAGACAGAAATCCATGCAGCCGAAAGCAAAAACCTACTCTCCTAACCGGACACTCTGGACCTCTGGCCTCCTCAAAATCAGCTTCCAATTTCCCTAAAGTTCTAAGAGCAATTATTGTTACATTCAATCACACAACTTTCATTTCTAACTGGAAGATCTTCATCCCACAAAGCAAAGAATGAAACTGATGCCTTTCCTGGAACAGTGGTTCGTTTCATCAGTATCTAATTTTTTTTAAAAAAAGCATATATGCATCTTTTGGTTTGTTATCGTGACCATTCGTAAATGAACACAGCAGAATGAAACTTGCTAAGACTGAGGATGTGACAGTGAATTGTAATGAAGAACTTTTGTGTCACCGGTCATCTAAACTGTCATTGATGGCATATTCTTATGACATTTTATATACTTATTTCCTAGACGTGTCCCCATAATATGACTGTAACCCTATGGAAAACTTAATTCAAAATGTACAAATTAGTGCAAAACTTGGATATTTTTTGCCAACATTCAAAGTTGCAGTTATTTTCAGTTTGTTAAATATTATCAGTATATGAAAGCTTCAGCTCATTAGGAAGCTGAAACAATACAGTGTTACCAACTTATAACCAGTCAGTGAACATTCATGTTGGCGTTGTGTGCAGAATACTGAATTAGGCAGATGGGGCACAATAAAAGGAGTAGAAGACTCTTTCTGCATCAAATGATTTTATAATTTAATTGAGGAAATTATCTAAACTTAAGAGCAGCTTATTAAATATCAAATACAAATTTAAATGGTATGAACTGAATTGATATATACTGAGGGAACACAGAGGAAAAGAGGTTTTACAGATTAATCAGAGACAAGCTCTAAAGGAAATTACATCGGCACTAAAAGTCCTAACTTTGATTGAATACCTACTACGTGGAAGCCCCCGTGCTTTGCGCTGCACAAGCAGTGTCTCATTTGATCTTCACAGCCGTCTTTTAACAAGTATTAATTTTGCTCCCATTTTAAAGATGAGGAAACCAAGGACTAGAAAGCCAATACAATATGCCTAAAGTCCCCTAGCTTATGACAGACTGGGTCAGGATTTAGGCTCAAGGCGGTCTGACACCATAGCTGATGTGCCTCCCATTCTGTATACTGTGTTTAAAGAAGCTGCGTTAATAGTGCCATTTGCAGGGATGTGGATGGACCTAGAGACTGTCATACAGAGTGAAGTAAGTCAGAAGGGGAAAAAAATATATCGTATAATATCGCTTATGTGGAATCTAGAAAAATGGTACAGATGAACTTATTTGCAAAGCAGAAATAGAGACACAAAGGTAGAGAACAAACTTATGGTTACCAAGGGGGGAAGGCAGGGGTGGGATGAATTGGGAGATTGGGATTAACATATACACACTACTATGTATAAAACAGATAACTAATGAGAACCTGCTGTATAGCACAGGGAGCTCTACTCAACGCTCTGTGGTGACCTAAATGGGAAGGAAATCTAAAAAAGAGGGGATATATGCATACGTACAGCTGATTCACTTTGCTGTACAGCAGAAACGAACACAACACTGTAAAGCAACTACACTCCAATAAAAATGTTTGAAAACTAAAAATAAGCTGCATCAAGATGGATGTTGACGCTAGAGAAATGGACGAATAAAGGTCAGCACATTCCTGGAGAATAGAGCATAGACATGAAGGTGGGGAATCACGTGGAAGACTGAAAGTAGATCGGCCTTTTATTTCTAAAAACATTTTATTTGAACTAATTTTAAACTTACAGCTAGTAAAAAGCGTTCTCTTATACCCGTCAACTCCCCTTCTCTAATATTAACATCTTACAAGATCACACACTGCAATGATCAAGAACAAGAAGTTAACACTGGCACAAGAGTACTAACGAAACTGCAGATCTTATTCAAAATTTCAACTTTCCCACCACTGTGCTTTCTCCAGGATCCTATCCAGGATCCCACATGGCACTTAGCTGCCATTTCTTGTCTGGTCCATCACAGTTCTTCAGTCTTTTGTGGTCTTTCATGATCTGGACACTTTCGAAAACTACTGATGAGTTGTTTTGCAGAATGTCTCTCAATTTGCATTTGTTCAATATTTTCCCATGACTGCAATGAGGTTACGCATTTCTGGCTAGAACATCACAACAATGATGTTTGTGTCCTTCTCAGTACATCGTACCTTGGGGTTCATGATATCAGCATGTCTTACTGACCTGGCAGAAGATTCCTTGAGTCTATGCAAATCCTGCTTTCCTCAAATAACTGCCCCCTAATTTTAGTGTCATTGGTGGATCAACATTTATTAGTAGTATAGATTTTGTTTTTTTTGTTTTTTTGCAGTACTCGGGCCTCTCACTGTTGTGGCCTCGCCCGTTGCGGAGCACAGGCTCCAGACACGCAGGCTCAGCGGCCATGGCTCACGGGCCCAGGTGCTCCGCGGCATGTGGGATCCTCCCGGACCGAGGCACGGACTCGTGTCCCCTGCATCGGCAGGCGGACTCTCAACCACTGCGCCACCAGGGAAGCCCACTAGTATAGTATTTGCCTATAGTATTTGCCTCCTCTATTTCTCTGTTTCCTTCTACGGTTGTTAATTGAAATTCTACTGTGAAGAAGAGCCGTCTCTTCTCCTGTACTTATTTATTTGATTATTTATTTATGCAAGTGTGGATCGTGGATGTATATTTTATTCCATGGGTTAAATCCAATACTATTATTATTTATTCTGTTGCTTAAATTGTTCCACCTTTGGCCACTAGGAGCTCCTTCCGGTTGGATCCTGTGTTCTTTTGACAAGCCTCACTTTTGAAAGCATTTCCTTGTTTTCTGGCACCGCAAGGCATTGCAGGTTCATCTTGTATTGGGTTGGCCGAAAAGTTTGTTCTGGTTTTTCTGTAACATCTTATATTTCTTGCCCTAGCCTTGGAATCAAGCACTTCTCCAGGAAGATCTGGTTCCTTTTACTGAAGAATCATGATTAGAGACCAAGATTTGGGTGCTAGGTATGCCCAGATCAGCTCATTATTGCCATACTCAGACTTTTCTTTTCACTAATGAGAACTAGTCTTGGTGAGACAGAAGTGAACTGACCCCACTGGCTAGGGCTTTACAATATTTTCCACACGAATCTAAGGAATCGGGATTTGATATCATGGATATCACAAAGAAATTTTGTAAAGCTAAGCAGGGGAGTGGCTGGTGGAATTGTGTTGCAAGATGATGATTTTCATACTGGGGTACAGGATATAACAGGTAAATGGGCAAAACCCTGGATAATCAAAAATAGCTAGTTAAAGTTATCTATGCATGGGGTGGGAAAGGCCCAGTCCTGGAATAAAAGCATAGGAGGAAGAAATAAAAGGAAGAAGCAAAAACATCAGAGGAAAGTAATTGGCTAGAGATGGTGACGGATATGACAGAGGGTTAGGGGAAGTGTAAGATTATTCTGTTTGTTGGGACTTCCCTGGTGGTCCAATGGTTGGGACTTTGCCTTCCAGTGCAGGGGGTATGGATTCGATCCCTGGTCAGGGAGCTAGGATCCCGCATGACTCGTGGCCAAAGAACCAAAACATAGAAATGGCGGCAGTGTTGTAGCAAGTACAATAAAGACTTTAAGAATGGTCCACATCAAAAAAAAAAAAAATCTTAAAAAAAAAAGATTATTCTGTTTGTTATCTTTGAGAGCTGATTATATGGAGGTGCCACTGGTAATAGCAGGAATGACTGACTCTGTGTCAAGAAAGCATAGACTTCAGTTTTGACATATTTAGTTTAAGAATTGTTGAGACATGTTAATAGAAATACCTCCAGTAGAGAATGGGAGATATTAGACTAAAGATAGATATTATATTTTTGAATTCCTAATATCAACCTCTGTACCTCACTTTCAGCAGGTATTTAGAATGATAATAGCTAACAATTTTAAGAGCTTACCTTGTGTCAGGCTTATGTCAAATATTTTTATACACATGACCTTATTTAATCCTCATAATAATCCTATTCATATCATTTCCATATTTTTGATGGAGAGACTGAGATTTTAAGAGGTTAAATAGCTTGACCAAAGAGACACAGCTAGTAACTTGAAGTCAAGATGTGACTCCAGCTCATGTGACTCCGATCCCCACTCTTAATCAACAGACTGTCTTTGAGAGAAAGATAGGTAGACATATAAAGTGATTAAACCCAAAACGTGCCTTACAGAAACAGATTTGAGACTCATCTGTGCAAATGGATTCACTGAAATAAGACGAAAGGAATAAAACAGATCCTAAGTCAGTGTCTCAATGAAAAAGATTTGAAATAAGGAAGACAAAGTGAAAAATGACGAAATGGAAGAAATCAGAGAAGGAAACAGAAAATAATTGTTGGCATATCAAAAAGACAAAAACAAAACGCTGTGGTAAGCACTACCTACCAGTCATGGTAGGCAAGCTTACTGCAGACCAATACTCCTGCCAAACACAATTATAAAATGCAGAATATGTCTTTAAACATTTGTTTACGGGTATCAGAAAGCTTACCAAATTAGCAAAGACTTCAACAGCCAAGATCCCAGGGGAAAGTGAAGGTCCTAGATAAACCTCACATATATGTAGGTTTCCGCTTGAGGCATTTGTCAGTTTTCAAGCAGCAGCTAAGAAGCTCTACAGAGCTCTGGAACTCTTAATGGGACTAAGGGTAAGAAACTGGAGTTCAGGGTCTACCGAGAAGAGGCATTAGTAAACAACCTACAATTTCAATTGGGATCACAAAGGACTACACTCTAGAATTTACCATCCGTCACACAGAATAAAAGCCCACCTCCAATCATTTCAATTTGTGACTGAATTAAGGTAATCTTCCCAACATTAGCTGCCTTCTAGTTTTTTTTTTTTTTTACATCTTTACTGGAGTATAATTGCTTTACAATGTTGTGTTAGTTTCTGCTGTACAACAAAGTGAATCAGCTATATGTATACATATATCCCCATATCTCCTCCCTGTTGAGCCTCCCTCCCACTCTCCCTATCCCACTCCTCTGGGTCCCCACAAAGCACTGAGCTGATCTCCCTGTGCTATGTGGCTGCTTCCCACTAGCTACCTATTTTACATTTGATAGTGTATATATGTCAATGCCACTCTCTCACTTCATCCCAGCTTACCCTTCCCCCTCTCCGTGCGCTCAACTCCATTCTCTACATCTGAGTCTTTATTCCTGTCCCGCCCCTAGGTTCATCAGTACGGTTTTTTAGATTCCATATATATATATGCGTTAGCATACGGTATTTGTTTTTCTCTTTCTGTCTTACTTCACTCTGTATGACAGACTCTAGGTCCACCCACCTTACTACAAATAACTCAATTTTGTTCCTTTTTATCTGCCTTCTAGTTTTGAAGGAAGACAACACTTCATAATTTTTCATATACCATATCCAAGATTCAATAAAAATTTAACCGGTATCTAAGAGACAAGAATAAATGCCCCAAATCCAAGATAAAAAGCAGAAAACAGAAAGAGACCCACACAAGATCGAGATAATATTATTATCAGACTCAGACATTAAAATATATGAGATGAATATAATTCAAAAAATAAGAAGATTTCAGAAGATAAATGGAGATGATAAAAAGAATCAAATGGGAACTAATATTGAAAAATAAAACTGAAATTACATCTTAATAGACAGGTTTAAGAGCAGATTAGACAAAACTAAAGAAAATATTACTAAACTAGAATTTGTATCAGAAGAAAATATTCAAGCTGAGTCATAGGGAGAGAAATAATGGAAAATACATGTTTTTAAAAAGTGTAACACACATGGAGAACAAGGTAAAAAGGTATAGTTATATATAGTTGGAATACTACGAGAAGAAAGATAAGAGGGAAAAAGTAATACTTGAGGAGATAATGGCTGAGAACCTTCCAAAACAGATGAAAATACATCAAGTCACAAACTGAAGAAGTATTACTTATGTTACAAATGAGACAACAACCATACCCAGCACATCAAGAACTTCCCAAGGAAAAAGGAGCAAAACAGTAAGATAGCTAAATTCTCAACAGAAACACAGGAAGCCATAAGATAATAGAATGATATTTTCAAATTGCAAAGAAAAGCATGAAAAACTGCCAACCTAGATTTCTATATCTCATGATAATTCTTCAAAAGAGAAAAAAAATGACACGCTCTCAGACCAAAATAGAGATCTCATCACCAGCAGACCTATACCTATACCAGAGGAAAAACTGTAAGCCTTTCTTTAGACTGAAGTAA
This sequence comes from Neophocaena asiaeorientalis asiaeorientalis, assembly GCF_003031525.2. Lineage (NCBI taxonomy): Eukaryota > Metazoa > Chordata > Mammalia > Artiodactyla > Phocoenidae > Neophocaena > Neophocaena asiaeorientalis. The sequence continues at coordinate 2,219,644 of NW_020175199.1, forward strand.
AATGATCCCTGATGGAAGCACTGAAATGCTGGAAGAAATGAAGAATAAGAGCAAAGAAAATCTAAGTGAATACTGACTATACACAAGAATATTAATCATGTTTCGTGGGGCTTAACATACATATATACATATGTTTGTACGTATGTATTTAAAATGTATGACAACAAATGCACGAAACTCAGAAGGACAAAAGGTATTAAAGTGTTCTGAGATCTTTACATTTCTAAGGTAGTGACAGAAATAATTTAAAATAGAATTTAATATGCCAAAGAGATTTGCAGCGATGTCACAGAGTAACCACTGAGAGAACAGTAAAAAATTACTGTAACCGCTCCTTTACAAGAAGCCAAGAAAGGAAAAAAAAACGGAGTCTAGTATAGGAGGGGCAGAGAGATGACAAACTGGGTAACAGATTTAAATCCAAACATAGTAGCTGCACTAAATATAAATACACTAAACACTATAATTTTTTTAAAAAATCATGAAACGGTATTTAAAACATAGCTTTAGGCCGCTTAAAGGGACATAACTTTAAATATAAGGAAACAAAGTCTGAAAATAAAATAATGGAAATATATACAATGCAAAATGCATCAAAAGCTGCTGTGACTATATTACAATTGGAAAAAGCAGAGAGAAAGGCAGGAAGTATTGCTAGAGATAAAGCAGGGATTTTTTTTCATAATTATAAAATGGTCTATTAATAGGAAGTTGAATAAAAACAAAAGTGTTTGCACCTAATAAAATAATTCCAAAATACATAGAACAAAAGTTGGGAGAAATAATATGAGGAAAAAAATCAACAATTATAGGTGAAAGTTTTAACACACCTTTCTCTGTAACTAATGTAAGTAGAGCAAAACAAACAAATGTCACAATAAGAATGTAGTAGATATGAACAACATGATTAATACACCTGACCTTTATAGAACTCTGCTTCAAAACTACATTTGTTTCATAAGCATATGGAACATTTACCAAAATTAACAAGACACTGGGCCATAAAGCAAATCTAGACAAACTTAAAAACGCTGGTGTCACACAGAATGCATCCTCCAGCGAAAGCAGAATAAAACTAAAATTGATACCCAAAGACAACTGGAAAATCCACAAATACGAGAAATAATCAATATACTTGTAAAAATACATAGATCAGGGAATTCCCTGGTGGTCCAGTGGTTAGGACTCGCTGCTTTCACTGCCAAGGGCCCGGGTTCAATTCCTGGTCGGGGAGCTAAGATCCTGCAAGCTGTGTGTCATGGCCAAAAATAAATAAATAAATAAGTAAAATAAAAAATAGATCAAACAAGAGATCACAATGAAATAAAAACTATTTTGAACCGAATGGTATGAAACTACAATGTATCAAAACTTGTGTGATGCAGCTACAGTTGCTTAGAGGGAAAATTATTGTCCTAAGAACATATATTAGGAAAGATAAAAGGTTGAAAATCAGGTCTCTAAGTATTCATCTACAAAATTTAGAAAACAGAAGAGCAAATTAAAGTCAAATAAGTTAAAAGAAGAAAATAATACAGAGAAGAAACAAAGCAATAGAGAACAAATGTACAACACAGTATAAAAAGACAAAAGTAAATGTTTAGCACTATTTCCTAAATAAACTAAGTATCAATAATAGAGAGAAGACACAAATTACCAATAACAGAAACAATTGGGTGTTTATGATTTCAAATCCTATAGACCTTAGAAAGATAAAAAGAAGGTGTTAGGAACATTATCGCAATAACTTTGAAAAGTTAGACGAACTGCACAATTTCCTTGAAAAACTCAAATCACTAAATCTGACCAAGAAGAGATAGAAAATATGAATAGTCCTATATCTGAAAAAAAAATTGACTTCAATTAGAAACCTTCCTGCAAGAGAACACCACACCCAGTAGGTTTCACTGTTGAATTTTCCAACCATTTACAGTAGAAATAACACAAATCTTACTTTGCCTCTTCTGGGTGTTCCTTTATCCCAGTCACTTTCTCTGTCAGTCCTCCTTTGCCTATCCTCTTGGAAGAAGCAACCCCCAGCCGCACCAGCACTCTCTGACCTCCTCCTTTGTATATTCTTCCTGTACCAATTCTTATCTGCAAATAAACTGTGCGTTTTACTTATTTATCTGCCTCTTCCCTCTACAGTGTAAGTTTTGTGGGCAGAGATTTGTAATTTGTTCACTGTTATATCACAACATCTATAATAGTGTCTGGCATGTGGCAAGCCCTTAATAAATATTTGTTAAATGAATAAATTAATGACTTGAGTGATTTCAAGTTCCAAGATGATTTTCATAGAAGAAGCCATTGTAATACTTCAACCAGTTTTTTTGGTTTTATTTTTATATTCTTTTTTTAAAAAAAACCATCTTTATTGGAGTAGAATTGCTTTACATTGTTGTGTTAGTTTCTGTTGTATAACAAAGTGAATCAGCTATACATATACATATATCCCCATATCCCCTCCCTCTTGCATCTCCTTCCCACCTTGCCTATCCCACCCCTCTAGGTGGTCACAAAGCATGGAGCTGATCTCCCTGTGCTATGTGGCTGCCTCCCACTAGCTATCTATTTTACATTTGGTAGTGTGTATATGTCCATGCCACTCTCTCACTTTGTCCCAGCTTACCCTTCCCCCTCTCCGTGTGCTCAAGTCCATTCTCTACATCTGCATCTTTATTCCTGTCCTGCCCCTAGGTTCTTCAGAACCTTTTTTTTTTTTTTTTTAGATTCCATATATATGTGTTAGCATACAGTATTTGTTTTTCTCTTTCTGACTTACTTCACTCTCTAAGACAGACTCTAGGTCCATCCACCTTGCTACAAATAACTCAATTTTGTTTCTTTTAATGGCTCAGTAATATTCCATTGTATATATGTGCCACATCTTCTTTACCCATTCACCTGTCAATGGACACTTAGGTTGCTTCTGTGTCCTGGCTATTGTAAATAGTGCTGCAATATATATTCTTGTTTGGTACTTTTCTCACTCGAGTCCACATTTAGACCCTCAGGGGCCCACCAATGCCACACTTCACAGTCTGGCTGGAATGTTCCATGATAACGCAGAGTGAGAAGGATAAAAGAGCATAATTCTGCTATGAGTGGAGCATTTTAACGTTGGCTTCAGTATTTTTTAGTACATTCATAAAATGTTTAACAAAAGTGTGATGAAAAAGAAGAGAGGTTTTATTAAAAGAAAAATAAAAAGTTCTGTGTTGTTTCAAGGGATCATCTTTTGGTTTGATACTCAAAATGAACTGAAGTGAGAGAACAAAAATATGCTTGAAAATAACTGATTTGGTGCGTTATTTATAATCTATAATGGAACATGTTCCCAAGAAAGTAGGTTATTTCTTTATGCACGTATAAACTTGAAATTAATACAATAAAAAGTTGAACATCTTTGGTTAAGGAGGACAGTAAGGTCAGATGTCAGACTCATAATAAAAACATTGCTATAGCCAGACCAGAAAGTTACTCTTTGATCTTTTTAGGGTTTTTCAGTACGTTTTTCTGATGATTTTTTCCCTTCCTTTTCACCATTTTTATAGCCTTGCTCTTAAAAGACTCATTTTCTTTCAAGAATAATCACTCCAGCAAAAAAGAAAATCTCTGCATTTCGACAATAGCTGGGTTTGTTAAGGTTTCAGCTTTAAAAAGAAGATAAATAAGAAAGTGCTTTGGAGAAAAATGACTAATCCTGAGCTCTTTAACTATTTCTAGAGCATCTATGAGTAATTTTGGCATGCCACCTTGAAAAGTTTTATGTCTTGAATTAATATTCACTTAAGAATAACTATAACTTTTGAAAAAAAATTATGTAAAGTTGGTCTGTTTCTAGCAGCTAACATCCTTTAACCTCCCTCGATGTGGAAAAGAAGACATTAAGTTATTGTCAAACAAGGAAAAGATGTTATCGAGGCTTCCCACATCCTTAAGAAATTTTCTTTGCGGTGAAGTATTTTGGGAGATGATAACAGTACATGTAAGGCTCATAAAGAAAAATATCTGAGGGTATAAAATGACATAGGTAAACTTTGGGTCAAAAAAAATAATAAAAAGAATAAATTTCCCAGATGTACCTCTCCTATCCCTCAGATTTCTCCCTACCCCCTCCACCATCCCAACTGCAAGGCAACATGACATCCTGAATAAACATGGATTCTGAAGTCACTCAAACACAGATTCAGCTAGCTCTGCCACTTACTAGCTGTGTGACCTTGGACAAGCTACTAACCTCCCTGGGCCTCAATTTACTCATCAGTAAAATGGAGCTGTTGATACTTCAGGGAGAGCTGTTATGAGGATTAAATACAGTAATGGATGACCATGACTGGCATACAGTAGGCACTCTGGGAAACAGAAAAATCTCTTCATCTGATCAATATTTCTTCACTTCTGTACTATGTAGAACTGTGGCATGACCTTTTCACTCCAATACATATTTAAACACCATTTTTCTTTAATCTCAGCCTTTTTGCCTTGGGCTACCAGCTGTATTATCTTAGATAAGAGGTACATACATCTGGAGCTCTCATATCTTCTCTCTCTCTCTCTCTCTCTCTCTCTAGGAATTTTAATCATTAGAAATAATAGCTACAAACTATATACTGCTTACTATGTGCTAGCATCATCATAAGTAATAATTCACTTACTGTCCACATCAACCCTATAAGACATGTGCCCTTTTCGTTTGTCTTTACAGATGGAGAGAATGAGGAAGAGTGGGGTGAGGTCTTGCCCAAGGTTACACACAAGCAGGTGTCAGGAGAGATGAGCTTCTACCTGAAATCATTACGGGAGAATACTCATCAGTTTAATTTGACTCCAGAATTTAATCTAAAATTTAATCAAGACACACATCCTTTGAATCTAGGATTGAAAAATGACAAAACAAAAGAAGGAAGCGAGGCGATTCTCAGCAAGAGACAACCCTGAAATGTGTCCCCAGAAGGTGGCACTATTACACGGTGGCCCTTTGCGGGGTGGGAGAAGGGGGACAGGTCGACTGCTCTTGGCTTGGCTTTCCTTGAGCAGGAACAGGCTGGATGGGACCAGAAAGGAAAGTTGATACAAGAAATAGATTGCTGGAAATAATGTCTCCTGTGTAACTACCAGCATCTACTGCCTTCTTATCAAAATGAATCAAAATAACTATGTCTCTCGAAAGCCAAGTGATACATAACTTTTAAGGAATACCTACTCGGAGGCAACCACTATGCTGAGTCAGTTCTTCAGAGAATCACATCTAATCATTACAGCAACGCTTTTTAGGCAAATACTGTTACTTTGCTCATTTTATAGACATGGAAACTGATGTTGAAAAAGACTGATGCGGCTTCCCTGGTGGCGCAGTGGTTGAGAGTCCGCCTGCCGATGCAGGGGACACGGGTTCGTGCCCCAGTCCGGGAATATCCCACATGCCGCGGAGTGGCTGGGCCCGTGAGCCATGGCCGCTGGGCCTGCGCGTCCGGAGCCTGTGCTCCGCAACGGGAGAGGCCACAACAGTGAGAGGCCCGCGTACGGCAA
>NW_020175199.1:2225296-2242807 GCF_003031525.2 Neophocaena asiaeorientalis asiaeorientalis
GAAAAAAAAAAAAAAAAAAAAAAAAAAAAAAAAGAAAGAAACAAAAAGAAAAAGCCTGATGAATTTGTTTACAATCGTGCAGTTGATAAGCAGTGGAGCTGGGGGAGGAGCCTGCTCTGCGTGCTGTATCTCACTGACTGAACGAACGCAGAAAATTTGGCAGCGCAGAATGTTAGAGTAGAATTTCCTGGTTTAGGATTCCCTGGTTCAACCCACTCTGTATGGCTGAAAAACCTGAGGCCAAGACCAGTGAAATGACTTACCCAAGGTCCTCAGATCATCAACGGCTGTGCCAGGCTTACAGCCTGCTTTCCTATGAGCTGCTCCTGTATTTTTCTTGCCAGACTACGCTGCTTCTTACTTGAGGGGAAAGAGTGATTACAGAATCCACGGACACAGACTTTGAAAATTCCCATAATGTTTGTTTTCTGAGTTAGTTTGAAGGGAGCAGGAGAGGGAGGGTGTTGGAGTCAGTAAGGGTTAGAGAAGCTGTGGAGGGGGGGTCAGAGAGAGTCCACTGTGCGGAGAAAGGTCCTAAAAAGTGTCCTCAGCCGGCCCCTCGGGAACCCTGGGGTGCTCTGGTCAAAAGAACTCAACTCAAAATAAGCTGGGAAAAGTACCCCTATAAGAAAAACAACATTTCGTGTGAAAGTATGATTTCAAGAAGTCGACTGAGTCCAAGTTGAGACTGTGATTCATTTTACAAACGAAGTCACAGCCCCCACATCGTGTATGCATCCAATTTCGGCCTTTGGCCATGTATTCTTCATCACTCTTGTGGGACACATGTTTATTAAATTACGGCCCATGCCCTATTCTGTGGTGTGGACTGTTTATCTTGTAGATCTGAAATAACATAATTATTTAAAGCAAGTTTGAATGGCATATGATTAAATTCTGTTTTTCCTTTTCTACCAACAGAAACCGTTCTCATTTTCAAAATTTAAAATATTTATCTCTTTAAATTTTGATACAATATCTTTGATACACACACGATAACATTCAAAGTTGTGTGTGTAATTATACTGTCAAACAGCTTCGTCTTCCCTCTTAATCTTCCTCGGCATCAAAGGAGCAGCGCTGCCAGACTATAATAAATCATCCCTGCAGGCCTCAAATACTGTGCCAAACAAGAGAAATTTGGGGAGGATACATACATTTTAAGTGAATACACATAGGCATTTTGTATTTGTACATGTGACTGCATACTGTTGGCACTTGGACTTGATCGCCCGACTTTTGAATTAACGGATAGGTAGTTAAGGGTAGCAAACCTATTCCACAGGAGGATCAGTCGAGGTGGTACTAAATGTCTATTGGTTGATTTGACTGTTTTACGCAGGGTAAAGTCAGTGTAAAATTGTGTAAACATAACACAATAGTACCAATTATCAAGTGTCCATTACGTGCTAGGCATGTTATCTTTAAAGCTCACAGCCTGTCTGCAAAGTGAATTGTATCAACCTTCTCTATTAGATGAAAAAAACTCTGGGGCTCAGAGAGATTAAACAGCTGGAGGTGAAACACTAAGTGGCAGAAACTGGGAGCTAATTAACATGGGTTGGAAAACATTTTGGGAAAAGTGGACTTAAATGATTTGTAGGATGCCAACCCTGAAATTCTTGACTTTAAAGAGCACGGACCATGTTTTGCTCAAAGGTACAACCTCTTTCCTTCATTCCATGCTACATTCTGGCATTTCTTACAGAAAGGAAACCAGCATTGATTGAGCACTTACTTTCTACCAGTTTCCATGCTGGCCCTTTGCACATGCTGCTTTATTTACATTTTAAAAACACTTTGGAAGCCCTTTGGCTCTGCTCAGCTGCCTCCTACCAGGGCCAAAAGTCAAGACCGTTTCGCACATAGTCAGAAGATGTGAGTTCTAGCTGTGTGAACAGGGTAGGTCACAAATCCTCTCTGCATCCTCAGTTTCATCCACTGTAAAATGGGATAATCATACAGTTCCTGCCTAGCTCGCATTTCAGTGAGAGGCGACGTGTCAGAACAGAAAATAGCAGAAGAGAATAAAATTATATGTATGAACAAGGGTGGTAGCCTATACGACAGTCACGTTGTGTAGCTGTAAAACAGGAAATGTATGTAGTCATTACAAGGAGGGAGGGAAAGAAAATGGGAGAGAAAGAAGGAAGGAGGGGAAATAATTTGAACAGGGCCAATAATTCCTCCTGTTATTCTACTCAATGAGAATAAACCCCCAGTGAAGAGGCGATGGACAGCCTCAGTCCCTCCCAATTCTCTGGTGCCCCTCCAAGTGTGAGCATCTCCCTATGTTGGGTTTAGCTCCTAGGGATGAGATGCATAATTTTCTAATAAGATGGCCTAGTTTAGCTCCTAGGGATGAGATGCATAATTTTCTAATAAGATGGCCTATAAATGCAAGCCATCTGGCTTTCCAACAAAGAAACAGCCACTCGTTTTAATGCAGAACGAAAAACTGGCTGTGAAAGAAGACGTATTCCTCAAGGCATTTTCAAGAATAATCTAGATTGTAGTTCTCAAACCATCTGCGGCGAAGCACTCATATTTTACTCAACACTTTTTAAACTAATACTTTAGTACAATACAGTACAAATTATTTACTAGAAAACAACCACTTGCTTGAGTGTCCACCGTGCCATCTGGCCTACTCACAATTTTAATACTTATCTCATTTCTGACCAAGAAACGGACAAGTCGATGACCTGTACTGGCTCACGAACAATCCTGTGAGTAGCATCCATCTAGATTACAAACACTGACACCAATGCCAATTCTACACCCTCTTTAAATTCCAACCCTCTTTAAATAGGACTCCAGTTCTACTCAAGGGAGGACTTTTTATTGTCCTTTGATAATAATCTTTCTTTTTTTCTCTCCTTGCTGCCCCGAAGGCCCAATGCCCTTAGGCTCTTGTTTTCCCAAGTCAGCGCCTCCTCCAACTTCAACCTCACTCCGGAGCCTTATGCTTTGGTAACCTCTGACCCCAAAAGATCCACGTTTCTGATCTTTCCTTTTCCTCCTCCCTCCCATCAAAATAGACCAACCCTGTGGCCCATCCTCTTAGAGTTTTGTCTACAGTAATTGATAGGCTAGTTACATTGAGAGCAGTGAGTTTATGCTGAAATGTATGAATTCATGGCTCATTCCATTCAATGGAATTCCGTATATAAACATCTGTTTATTTGAGCCTATTGTATTTAAGGTATGCTGCTTGGAAGGATGTCATGAAAGATATGACATCTGCTCTCAAATAGTTTATCATCACGCCATCTAGATAATATTCCAAATCGCCTGTCAAGTTCTTCAACATTCTCACACTCCACTCTCCTTATCAGATCTCATTTCCCACTGCTCCCAGCCTGGCTGGCCTCGCTGGTCCCTGAGCACACCATAATTTTTCAGATTTCTGTGTTCTTACTCATATTCAGTCATACTCCAGATGTCTTCTTCTCTCCTACTCATCTTTCCAGGCCCCGCCCAAGCTTCAGCTTCATCACGTGCCTTCTAGACAGAGGAGCTCAACGGGGCCACACAGATCTGCCCGTCTCTGGAATCCCACTGAATTTATAGGCATAATATTCAATGCAGCACCATGTCATGTGGTTCCTGAGTTATGAGAACAGCATTTGTCTTTCTCCATGATTAAACGGTAGACCCTTCCTCAGCAGCATTTTCAATTGTTTGGTAAGATGACAATTGATGTGCATCCAACATCTTTATTCACTGCCCACCAGGAGCAAGGCCAAGTTCTTAACTCTCTAGGAAATACAAAAACAAAGACCCTTAAGGAACTTACAGTCCAGAGATTGACTTTCCACTCATGTATTTTGTGAAACGCTTGTCCAGTCTTGTGCTCCATGAAAAATGTGTCAATGGTCAAATTTCAATACATCTGCACATTCTGTTCCCTTCTTTGAGAGTCACGTGGAAATTAGCATATTAAAGATTTTCGGAAGTCTTACAGGTAGACAATTTGTTTAACTATATTTAAACCAGAAGTTCCCCCAAAAATTTGACCATGAAACTCTTTGTCTAAAAAAATCCTTTGTAAATATCTAATGGATAGTAACATTTTGATGCTAGTATAGAAGAAAACTAGTATTTTTCAAAATGCATTTGGGCAAACGCTGATTGGGTTAAAATTCTAAGGTTAAAATGCTACGACTCTGTATATTAAAGAGTTACTATTGATTTTAAGTGTCATACTGGCATGTAGTATTGTTTTTTTTAAAAAAAGGTCCTGTGGTTTAGAGATGCATACTGAGGTATTTATGGGTGAAATGATATGAAGTCTGAGATTATCTTTAAAATATTCCAGATAAAACATTGGCAGAATAGTGACAACTAGTGTACTGTGGTTTACTACATAGTCTACCTATTCTGTGTATGTTTGAAAAGTTCTATTACAAAGTTTTACTTTTAAAATTCTATAATGCTTGAAATTCATAAGGTCAGCCAAACTTCATTAATCTGGAATTCACCAATTTAAATTCTGCAATCTTTAGGACAATATATTAATTTGGTTAAACTGAAATTTGTCTTTGCTTGTAAAACATATTCAGAGTTAATGTAAATATAAACTCCCGCCAAATATACCAGAGGATATAGTTTACAAACCCTCAGGGAGCTCTGAAGTGACTGTGGAGGGGGCAGGTGATCCGGTGGGCTCGTATACCCTCTCCTGCAGCTGTAGCTACAATCTGAGAAACTATAATTTAAACTGTTTATTAAAGTGGAGATCTACATGAGACTTTATTTTTAAAAAGGATCCCAGAGTCTGAAAACATACAAGTGTGAAAACCACTGCTGTATGCCATGCCACTAAACGCAAATGGAAGTGGTCCTACTAGTTCTAATTTGGTGAAGCCCTTCATTGTTGTGATTTACCTTAATTCGGAAAATTGATAAGTTTAATTTCCAGGCCCCCTTTCCTGAGCCTTCCCACAGAGGCCAGGGAGGGCTGCATTCTACTGCTTTGCTGGCTTTATGGTGAGTGGGTTGGTAGCTTGCTGGCATGTGGCCTTCCCTGTGGTCTGGTGTACATCACACCATCCTTCTTCCCTCAACCTGCAGCGAGCCAGAAACTCGCATGTCCCCAGACGTGATTCTCCCACCGCCCCCAAATTAGCCCCTGGGGCAGCTCCACAAGATCCAGGTCTCGGTTTCATGGAGACTCTGTTCAGATAGCATGAGAGGATGAACTTGTCCCTTTCCCCAAAGGATATTCTAGGGATTCATTTTTACCTTGGTCTCTACCGGCGGTATCTTGAACAGCAAAGAATCCCATCTAGAGAGAGGATCTGACAGGATCACCGAAGAAATCAGAAAACATCTCTAAGTGTTCTTTATCAATGACAAAATAGAGCCCAGGAGAGAGCTCTATCTACAGGACACAGAGGTCTAGTTCCTTATTACAGGATGTAGTGTAGGCCTTCAGAGCACCGGCCGTGCAGTCAGGTGCATCTCAGCTGTGCCGCTCCTTGACCTTGGACAAATTATTTAGTATCTCAGTTACTCAGCCTCAGTCTCCTCCTCTCTCAGAAGGTCAGGAATGGTTGATCCCATAGCGTTGTCCTAAATGCTTTTAAATGTGCTGTTTCCCCAGGATCATTGCAAAATGAGAGAAGGTGAGCTAAGTACTTCGTACGAAGCCAGTTATGGTACAAGCGGGAAACCTGGCACACGCTTCCACCTGCCCTTCTTCAGGTGGTTATGATTATTAAGGCCACGGAGCCCCGCTCCCTGACAGCTCTCCTAGGAAGCCATCTAGACAAGCACTTTTCCCTTTGTTATCAAGATTAACTTTCTGGAAGATCTTACTTTAATAACCTTGGCTCAGACATGGAAACAATCTAAATGTCCATCAACAGATAAGTGGATAAAGAAGATGTGGTACATATGGAATACCGCTCAGCCATAAAAAGAGAACGAAATAATGCCATTCGCAGCAACATGGATGCAACTAGAGATTATCATACTAAGTGAAGTAAGTCAGAAAGAGGAGGACAAATAACATATGATATCACTTATATGTGGAATCTAAAATTTGACACAAATGAACCTACCTGTGAAACAGAAACAGACTCACAGACAGAGAGAACAGAGTGGTGGTTGCCAAGGGGAAGGGGTTGGGGGAGGGCTGGAGTGGGAGGTTGGGGTTAGCGGATGTAAGCTTTTATATATAGAGTGGATAAACAACGAGATCCTACTGTATAGCACAGAGAACTGTATTCAATGTCCTGGGATAAGTCATAATGGAAAAGGATATGAAAAAAAGAATGTATATACACGTATAACTGAATCACTCTGCTGTATAGCAGTCATTAACACAACATTGTAAATCAACGATACTGCAATAAACAAACAAACTTTGGCTCCAGGCACACCGAGAAACTAGGAAAGCAAGTTCTGCTCAAGGTGGTGCCCACTGTGAAGGGCCTGTCAGTCTCACTCTGCCCTCTCTGATGTGACACTGCCCCTTCCCAGTCAGTGAGGGTCAGGAGAACCTACTGGTACCAGACAGGGGATGTGCATTTATTTAGCAAGTAGCTTCTGTATTGATTCCAGGCTTAGAATAAAAAATAAGATCAATCCAATGCAACGGTTTGGGCACACTTAGTCTAATGAGTCTGACACCACTTTCTGAAAGCCACGGCCACCAGGGCAGACTTCCAAACACCATAGATGGGGTTCCATTCGCTACCAGAAAACGGACAACAGCTTGCCAGGAACAAGACCTGATCTGCAGAACTGGTACTGATTTCAGTTCTTGACTCTTCTACTCCGGATATTTCTTCCTCTACCCCCTCCCCTTCATTTCTCATGCTTTTTCGGACAGGCAAAAGACTCTGTCCCAGCCACAGTGAAGTCTCCTCTGTTGATAAATGAATTTACTAAACGGGTTCTCTCTTCTGCAAAAGAACATAAATCTCTACAAAGAGGCTTCAGTTTGGTTTTGGCACATGTGAACAACGAGGCAGCCTCAGGAGGCCACCTTTAAATACTTCAGAATGAAGCTTCTTAACAAAGACTCCCAAAGTATAGGCAAGCAAATCAAAGAAAAATGTCAAACTCTGAATGCCCTCCCAGCCCAGCGAAACGTCAAAGGAGCGGCTGGGAAAGGAAGAATGAAATGGGTCTCCAAATAATGTATAGCCAGGCTGAGCGGAGAAAGAAAAGAAGGTAGTATCTGATTTATAAATATTTATAAAACAATCATTAGCTAGCACATGCAGCTCTTCTCTGAGTTCACTGCTGGGAAACAATAATAAAAAGCATGGAATTATTCAAATAGAAGTGAGAGGAGATTTAATTCTGTATTTTTAGAAATCTACCAGGGGCTCTTCCATGACCTAGCGAGGAAGGGGATAGTAAAGTGAGCCTGCGCTTGGGCTGGGGGCAGGAAACCAGTTCAGCCACAGGTCTCAGAACCACAGAATTGCCTCCTGGCCCAACCGGTCAGACCCCACCATCTGCATCTCCTGCAAATTGGTCCCTTCGTCCCACTTTTGTTCTGAGCTGTTGCGGCCACTCCCATGGCCCTCCCAGTTTGGAGCACATGGTGACTGCACTGATTGGGGACCAAAACAGTTCCCTTACGAGGCCAAGCTTGGGTCTTCTTTTTCAGACTAAGACAATTCAGTAGAGTGCTTGGGAAAAGGGCTTCTATTAGGAAAAACTCATCTCACTCCCATGTGCTCTGGGCCAGGCTTACACAAAATCGGGGAGGCGACGGGTGACATCAGAGCTTCCCAGCCCCTGGGACGTGGCACACCACTGCATGCCCCAGGCAAGATACAAGTCAGCCAGGAGATAGGAGAGGTTCTAAATCTTCACTGCACTACAAATGCTCAACCTTTTTAAAAAGTGACTGCTCAAAAAAGTTACAAAGATTAAGATTATCTTCAAGCACTATTTGAATGACTCCCTCTATAAACTTCCTGAATTCAGAATTATTATTTTGACACTGAAGACCCTCAGCTTCTCCCCTGGACAACTGCCACCACCTGTGTGGGCAAAGATTTCTGGCAACGATGACAAATAAGTTCAAGTTTCTCATGACACTTTTTGACATTGCTTTATTTGAAAGTTCTATAGAGTTTTTAAAATTGTTTTTCCTGTTTGTATTTTTTTCTTGTAGTAACTATAGGATATAAAAACTCGCCCCAATAAGCCCCATATAGACACCCCCAAATCTGCCCTCCTCAGTTTAGTTTATCCCAGTGTGCAATACGAGTAACATCACTTTCTAGGTGCACCTTGACATGAAATATAATATCTAACACTTAATTCCATCTTTGTCTCCAGACCTAAGTGCTCTGCATACTTTTTTTTTTTTTTTTTGCGGTACGCGGGCCTCTCACTGTTGTGGCCTCTCCCGTTGTGGAGCACAGGCTCCGGACGCGCAGGCTCAGAGGCCGTGGCTCACGGGCCTAGCCGCTCTGCGGCATGCGGGATCTTCCCGGACCGGGGCACGAACCCACGTCCCCTGCATCGGCAGGCGGACGCTCAACCACTGCGCCACCAGGGAAGCCCCTCTGCGTACTTTTAATTCTTTTAATACCCACAGCAAACCTATGAAGCAAGGACTATTATCATACTCATTTTACATATGGGAGCACTGAAGCAGAGAGGGGTTAGATAACTTGCCCAGGTCACAAAGCCAGGAAGTAGTGGAGCTAGGATTTTAACTCAGAGAGTATGCTCTTAACACCAGGCATCCTGCCTCTCAAAAAAATAGAAGCACTAGGCTGTCAGCGTGTATTCTCAACTTTAGTTATATCATCCCCATTGAGGTGAAAACTGGTTGTGAGGAGTCTCAAAACATTTTACTCTTTTTATGTATAAAGCACAGATCACATTAGTACCTAAACAGATACAGTCTATCATGAGAAAGGACAATTAAGAAAAAATTGCCCTTAGGGGAGCAATTATGAAAAAAGACTGAAACTCATCGGTCAATGAGGTGTGTTAGGAGAACACTATGAAAGCCTTTCCCTAGGGGCGCTCCCCCTTCTCAAACACGCAGACACGCGTACATCCAACCACCACGCTCAGATGTACTAATATTATTTCTTGATCAGCCTGTCTTGGTGCCTGAACTTTTCTACATTAGAGAGAATCATTCCTTTGATCATGGTAATACTGTCCACAGATGACTTTTTCAAAGTGCAAACATTGGTATGATGAGTAGTATATTAATCTCTTCAGATCAATTAGTGACAGTGAGAAGAGCAAGATGCTGAGGAAACAAGAACAGAACAAGTCAGATTTCAGGAATGGGGGAAAGAGATAGGTCAGGTTGGGAGCCTGGGTTCTGTGGGATCAAGGGAGATGCAACAAGGGAAGTACTAGGGGAAGCCTTGATAGAGTGAGCATTTATGAGAGCATCAGGTACCTAAGAGCCCGAAAACAACTGGGACTAAGAAGGAGAAAGACTAGCTAGCATCACCTCATTTATGACATTTGGCATCAGACAGAATTAAGTCCACAGCTTGGCTGTGCATCTTTTGTCAAGTGACTTTCCCTCTCTGAGCCTGTTCCACCCTTATCTTTTCTATGGCATTTTTATAATAATCATATGATTACCTTGCACTTTTATCCACGGCTAGCCATGTGCTTTAGAACAACTACACTCTTTCCGCTTTAGATTCAGCGAGAAGTCAAAGAAAGGGAAGGTGCAACTTCTCACTTCCCTTCATAGTAGCCAATTTCAGTGGTGGCTTCAGTGGCTCATTAATTGCATTACGAAACAGACACATCGAGTCAGCAATTGGCTCAGGAGGGTCAATTTTCTGCTTCATCGTTGCAAATATTTCCAAAGGGAAATTAAAGGTATATGTTTTTAGGATCAGTCAAGTGATTGCCAAGACAGAGTAAATAAAGGACTTTTTCATAGAAAAGAATCAGTGACAAGAGAACTGATCATTTATCCTTTCATCTCCAAATTCACTAGTGATTTGAACCAGCCAAACTCAGGATTCCCTAATTTTGACCTGTGTCTTCAGTTCCACAGTTTGGGAAAGGGGATGGTGAATGTGATCTCCTTACCAAGAAGACAGAAATTAGGAAAAAGGAGAATACATAAAAGAAGTGGAGGGCTTCCCTGGTGGCGCAGTGGTTGAGAGTCCGCCTGCCGATGCAGGGGACACGGGTTCGTGCCCCGGTCCGGGAAGATCCCACGTGCCGCGGAGCGGCTGGGCCCGTGAGCCATGGCCGCTGAGCCTGCGCGTCCGGAGCCTGTGCTCCGCAACGGGAGAGGCCACAACAGTGAGAGGCCCACGTAACGCAAAAAAAAAAAAAAAAAAAAGAAGTGGAAATTTAGATGCCATACAGTTTTATTTGGGCCAAATTACTGCAGTACTAGTTCGGCATGACCATCTTCCTCAAATCTACTATGGATTCTGACACCTCTATGCACAACCAAGGCCTGCCCCTAACAGACTAAGGTCTGGAGTCAGGAAGGTCTCATTCTCCACCAGAATGCAAACAGCCTTCCCTCGCTATGGAAAGGGTCTGGAAAGAACCCCTCTCTCTCCCAAATCCCCAGAAGGAAGTATGTCATCCAAGGTGACCACATGAGCACAAAACTTCATTCAGCCCTGTATCTCTCATCTTCACATCCCAAGCTCTCCCACCATGACCTGTCTTCATGCCTGCGCTTGCTAGGATCAAAGTCTACTCTTGCCAACTTCTTATATGCCTCCTTATTCCTTATTATGACCCTATTTCCAAATTCCCTTAACCTGACTCAGAGAGACCCTTCTTCCACGGCTCTGGCATCCACCTGTCCCTCATCAGGTCTGCTTCTACCATGTGAGAAGCCAAGAGGAAGAGGACACTTTAAGACCCTTCGATCACTCATGTTTTGGGGAGGAGCATGGCTAGGGAAGGGCCAGAGTGAAACTCTCTAAAATTACGCTGTCCAACACAATAGCCACCAGACCCATGTGGCTATTTAAATTAATTAAAATTAAATGAGAGGGAATTCCCTGGTGGCCCAGTGGTTAGCACTCGGCGCTTTCACTGCCGAGGGCCTGGGTTCAACCCCTGGTTGGGGAACTAAGATCCCGCAAGCTGCGAGGCACAACGAAATCAATAAAAATAAAAAATTTTTAATTTAATTTAATTTAATAAGATTTAAAAATCAGCTCTTCAGCCATGCTGAGCATAGTTCAAATGTCCAATAGCCACATGTAGCTAACGGCTACTGGACAGCTATAGACCATTTCCATCATCACGCAAAGTCCCGTTAGACAGCGCTCGCTAAAGCAAAAGGCTCAGGGGCGGGGCTTCCCCGGTGGCGCAGTGGATAAGACTCTGCGTTCCCAATGCAGGGGACCTGGGTTCGGTCCCTGGTCAGGGAACTAGATCCCGCATGCTACAACTAAGACCCGGGGCGGCCAAGTAAATATTTTTTAAAAAAATAATAAAGTAAAGCAAAAGTCTCAGAACAGGGGTTCCTCTTGACGATGTCTAAGGGGTGGTATTACTCCTGAGAACCACTGTTGGCTGGAAACCTGGATACTCCCCCCACCCCCCAATCAGATCCTTCTGAAAATGACCTCCAAGCAGCTCTGGGCCCGGGACTGGCCACATGGGGCACTGATCCTTCTTTTCGGAAATTTCCCAATTTAAACCAAGTATTTCTCTGAGTGAGAGGGAAGGAAGAGATGATATTTCAGGGTAGATAGCCCTTTTTAAAATTGGACACTTATTATTCTGATAAAATATACAAAACATAAAATTTACCATTTGAACCATTTTCAAGTGTATGATTCAGTGGCATTAAATTCATCCTCAGTGTTGTGCAGCCATCACCACTATTTATTTCCAGAACATTTTCATCACTCCAAACAGAAACTCTATACCCATAAGCAATAACTTCCCCTTCTCCCCTCCCCCAGTCCCTGGTTATCTTTAAACTATTTTCTGTTTTTATGAATATGCCTATTCCAGATACTTCACAAGTGGACTCACACAATATTTGTCCTTTTATATCTGGCTTATTTCACTTAGCATAATGTTTTCGAGGTTCATCCATGTCATAGCATGTATCAGAACGTCATTCCTTTTTCTGTCTGAATAATATTCCATTGTACATATATACCACGGTTGTTTAAAGGAAAAGGTTTAAAAATAACCCAAGAACTGAGACACATTGTTTTGCCTGATTGAACGCTGTGCCATTCCACTTATCCTTCACTGTCACAAAATGGAATTATTTTCCTTCTTCCCTGCCTCACATCAGGAGTTAAAGATCTCTCTGGGGCTGCTATCTTTTGATGAGTAAAGTAACTGCACAGGGCCTGGCATATAGTAAGTATGCTATATAGCTGTTTGCTATTATTATTATTATTAGTCTGTTGGATCTGCAGTACAGTGTAGACATCCCGAGGCTGGATTTCTGAAAATGCATCTGGCATCGTTCCTTAGACTGCCACGTGGGCAAGATGCTGCAGTTAGTTGGACTGGACGCTAGGGGGACAGCTGAGTTCACTGGCCTGATTGTGTTGCTGTGTTCTCAACTTGTTAGAAAGCCCATCGTGTTTTGAGGACTAATCTTCTTGTTTGTCACTTCGGTCATTTGTTCTAGCTCTGCCCCTAGAGTGACACATAGCCTTTTCTCTCTCCAGATGACATTGCTTTGGTATTTGAAGTGACTCTGGTCTTACTATATCTTCACTTTTCCAGGGAAATAATACCTACTTTTCTCCTTTGTTCATTCTACCTAGTAGTCTCCAGATCTTTCCTTAGCCGAGATTCCGTCTCTGGGTATATTTCCATCTTTGGGGCACTCATAAAATGCATGACCCGGGGCTGTATACAATACTCCAGATGCTGCTTGAACATGGAACGTTGCTTAAAGATTGTTGATTACAAACAGATAAGTAGATACATACATACATATGCTTATCTATGTATCTCTGTGTATATATGGACTTAGCAGGTAGACACACATGTATACACACACACACACACATGAACATACAGACACTTTTTATTATGATGGCACTGATGTTTTGATGTACATGCTCTTCAGTCTTTTACAGCTCTAGAGAACACAGTGTTCTATTAGATCAGCCCCCAAAAAGGTCACAGTGGTGACATGATTTTCTTGCCTGCTTGGCTGTAGGGCTGGAGGTGGACACCCACGGTGGTGATGACCTATTGCCTTTGGAGGCCCTCCAAGAACAACTAAGTCCGTTAGCCAGGGAAAGGGACACAAAGAGCCTGACTTTGAAAGATTTCTCTCTTTTAAACATTTAAGTGACACTGACTGCTCTGTGTGATACTCCATAAAGGTGTTAAGAATTTTGTTTTCTCTTAGACAGACTTCCAATAATTTTTAAAAAGTTAGACATAAATCCATCATCTCCTGCTTTCCCCCATTTTCTTCCTTCTAATCCCTCCAAAGCACACTGTAGACTTCAATAAGTAAAAGCCTTAAAACTTGGGTAGCTCATACGCATCTGTAGACCTAACATCACAGGGCTCAGAAGAAGGCTGCAGTCATTTAAGGGAGAGGAGATCATCAGCTTCATCAGAGAACCTGCTCTTTGTTTATTTCGTAAAGAAGGCACGGAGAGAAGGAAACAGTGAGCCTCAATAATAAAATAAAAATCTATTTCTTCTGAATAGATCAGCTTCGTAAATTAAAATGATTCAAGGCTCCATCTAACATCTGGGGAATAGAGACCTCTGTTTCCGAAGACAGATGTGATTATGACACATAGTCAACAATGTTTTCCCTCATTATTGTTTGGCCTGAATGTGGGGTTTTGTGGGAGGGAAAGGGAGAGAAGGGGTTGAGGACTTGGAGAATAATAGGAAGTAAATAGGGATGTATTTGTGGTTCAATGTCTCTATTACAGAGTTTTATTGTTGGCTTAGGTAAAATATCATTTGGAATTTATCATGAGCAGGTCTCCCAGGCTTTTTGGTAGACCATTCTCAAATTAAGGGATAGAATTTGAGTCCCATGAGGTTGTTTTCATTAACTTAACAGAAAACCATACTCTTAGAATGAGGAACTGAAGCCAGGATGTGGGTTTCCTAAGCTACCATTAACAGTGCTGTTTAGAAGGTGGTATTACAGTATGTTTATAGATGCTTCTTTACAGTTAGTTTATAGATGCTTCTTTTACAACATTCAAAATATGACTGTGTCCTAAGACAACTTTTGGTCTCATTACCTACGTAATTCTTACAGCTCTGTGACAAAAAATACCAAATATATATAGATATGGAGTAATAAGGAAGTTCTTTGCCCATCTCTCTGAGATATTTTAAAAAAAGAAAGAAAGAATTAGGAATGAGAAATTAGTTGGGCAAAAGGAAAACTGGATTCTAGACCTGCTTTCAATATTTACTGGCATTATGTTTCCACTTTTACGTGTGGTCAAATTTAAAATGGGTACCCCTGTATCAAATCCTACCACACCTTACTAGGATTATATTAAGAATAAAATAAAATATAAAATACAGAAGAAAGCACTATGGAGAGTTAGAAATGAATTCACATGTGCATTTAGACTGTATTAGTTGCAATATGTTGCTGTTTTCATGCCGTAAGGTACCGTACTTAGAAATGTACTGATAGTATCTCATTTAATACTCATGACAGGCTTAACGAGCTAAGTACCGTTATGATGTCTACGTCATGAAAAAGGAATGGAGGCATCATCGGAACCAGTTGTGAAGCGAGGGAGCTAGGATTTGGATTTAGTTTGTCTGCCACCAGAACTAGCTCTCCTATGGGTTATGAGAGCCTGCCTCAGTTGGATCACAAAACATTCTTGGTTATTACGGGAAGGAACAAATCTATAGTATTACAGAACGATTTCACAGCTTAACAGTCAATGGATATGCCACGAATGTTACGGTTGGCAGCCTCTGAGATGGCCCCCGCTGATTTCCATGCCCTTGAGAATTGTGCTCCCCTTAAGTGGGAAGGATTTCATGAGTCACTTCTAATGAAGAGAAGAAAAGAGAAGTGAAAAGATGTCACTCCCAATATTAGGTTACAAAAAGACTGTGGATACCATCTGAGGCATTCCCTGGCACTCTCTCCTGGATCACTTCACTCTGGGGAAAGCCAGCTGCCATATCGCAAGGCAGCCTGGTGCAGGAGCCCACGGGGTAGGGAGGTGAAGTCTGCCAATGGCCAGGTGGATGAGCTTGGACCCACGTCCCCGGGGGCCTGCCGCCAGCCACGGGAATAACCTAGAGGCAGACCTTGCCCCAGCTGAGCCTTGAGATGACTGGAGCCACTGCCAAAATCTCAACGAGCACAATGCAGGAGACCCAGGTGTCCTGGCCCTGGATTGCTGAGCAACAGAAACTGGGAGATAACAAATGTCTGCTGTTTTCAGCCACTGAGTTTGGGGGTAATAGTTTATGCAGCAATAAACAACTGGTACAAATGTTAACCAAGTGACTGACTAGAGAACTGAAACCGTCCCAAGCCTACCTCCTTCAACTCATGCCACAAGTAGTCCCTGAGTTCTTACCTGCCAGGCCCCGATGTAGGCCCTGCCCTCAAACCGCTGATCATCTGATGGGATGTGGAGTGGGGGAGGGAGAAATATTTTTTAAACAATTAAAAATCAAAATTCTTTCTAAAATGCTGGAAAAGGAGGAGAGAAAGCACAGAATGGAGCCAGCCGGAAGGACTCCAATTCTGGTCTCCAGATACGGGATTTGGGCCAAATAACTTCTCCAAGCTTCAGTTTCTTCATCTGAACAGATGATAATACTACTTCTGAAAATTTGTATGATTAAATAAAAGAATGCGTGGAAAACACCTGGCATGATGCCTGGCCTACACTAGGGGCTCAACAAATGACAATTCTATGAGTCCTACTGTTCCTCTTTTAAAAATAGGGAGTCCTCGTCCATGCTGTGCAGGACTGTTCCACGTGTAAAGATACATGTGTATAAAATGCTTAGCACGGGGCACAGTCTGTTTTATATGCACCCAGAATATTAATTCCCATTAGTTTCTATAGACCCTATAAATCATGTTATGGCTATCGGGGATGAGAAAAATTTTTTTAAAAACTTTGGGGGTTCTAATTTTCGTTTAAAATCGCTCCTCCATTTTGCTTCTCCTACTGAAGATTTGGTTATCTCTTGCAAAGGGACTTACTATGAGCCAGTGGGGAAGATGGAAAACAAGGACAGGATGGGACATTTGCGTGTACAACAAAGTAGGATGAACGCTGGTGAGTGGCGAATAGAAGTTCAGGATTCTCTCTCTGCCTCTGAGTGATAGCCAATGCCCACCACCAGATGGGGGCATCAGATAGATCGAGTCTCTTAGGTGTTGTAAAGCTGAAAATGAATGGTCACCTAATACAACGATTTATAAAACTTACATTTCTATCACAACATGACAACATGAAAGATTAATGTTCCTCATGAATTTCCTAGAATTTGACCAACCCATACCATCATTATTATGACTAAATATGTAAGGCTAGAAAGACAGACGGAAACACGCGTGCACGCACACGCGCGCGCGCGCACACACACACACCCTCCCAAACAACAAGTGAAGGATCAATCTAAGAGTATACTGGATTTTATTTCTAGACGAACTAAAGACGACCACTAGATGGCACTGGAATCTGAGTTCGTCTTTCTATTTCCAGAACAGTCTCTGGGAAAAACAACTGCAAGGCTATCATAAATTTTCTGAGTCAGTTACTTGCTTATCTGATGTAGTGCAAAGTATAAGACATTTTGATATTCTTTTTCAAGTTCCTGGCAATCTCCCATTGATAAATGAACACACCGCCAACTCAACCTGAAGAAACCTGAACTTGTCCAGACAGGTGAGTTCCATGATCCCTTGAAGAGCTTTCTGTAAGTAAATTTAAGTTTCTACAAATGGAATAGATTACAATTTACGAGTGAAAAAAAAAAAAAAAAAAAAGCATGACCTGCCTCTGGCAAAGCACTAATTCCAACTGTTCATTTCCTCTAGCAATTCAAATCTCAGTTCTGGCACATCTAGGGTAATGCCTCGAAATTCATTCAACAAGTGTGTGTTGGGACCAGCGTCCCAGGGTCCACTTTGACACAGAGGGGTAGCGGCATCCCTTGTGGAGCTTACACTCCAGTGGAAGAGTCAAACAACAGGCAAATGAATAGACACAATAATTTTACGTGATGGTTAACATGATGAAGATAAGTGAGGGCAAGTGGGAGTACATTTGATAAGGGGGTCAGACGTCTTCTCTGAAAAGGTGAAATCTGAGCTGGAACTAGAATGTCAGGACAGAGTCAACCAGAGGAAGAAGGTCAGCATGGAGGTAGCACCAAGAGGAAAGGGGACAATAAGAAAAAGGAGTTGGGAGAGGCGGGCAGGCCAAGCCATGGAGGGACTCGTAGTGTGAATTTCATCTTGTTATGCGAGTCACTGAAAGATTTTAAGAAAGCAGACAGGGGCTTCCCTGGTGGTGCAGTGGTTGAGGGTCCGCCTGCCGATGCAGGGAACACGGG
>NW_020175199.1:2242885-2267855 GCF_003031525.2 Neophocaena asiaeorientalis asiaeorientalis
TGTGTGTGTGTGTGTGTGTGTGTGTGTGTAACTGAGTCACTGCTGTACACCTGAAACTAATACAACACTGTAAATCAACTCTACTTCAATAAAAAAATAAATAAATTAAAAAAAAAGAAAGCAAACAGCAAAACTGATCTACAGTTTTAAAAGATCATTCTGGCCGCTAGTGGGCAATCAACTGCATGACATGGGCTAACCACAGCAAATGCTCAATAAATGTATATTAAATGAATGAATGTGCCTACTGTGTGCCTACCACCAGCTAGGTGCTTATTACTCACTGAAATTCACTTTACATGTATCACACTGATAGACTTAGGCACAATCTTAAGACGGTGGTTCTATTTTTTTTTTTTTTTTTTTGCGGTACGCGGGCCTCTCACTGCTGTGGCCTCTCCCGTTGCGGAGCACAGGCTCCGGACGCGCAGGCTCAGCGGCCATGGCTCACGGGCCCAGCCGCTCCGCGGCATGTGGGATCTTCCCGGACCGGGGCACGAACCCGTGTCCCCTGCATCGGCAGGCGGACTCTCAACCACTGTGCCACCAGGGAAGCCCAAGACAGTGGTTCTTAAGCTTTAGTATCTCTCAGAATCATCCGGACCACCTATTAAATACCAGTTGCTACACCACACCCCTAATCAGGCCTCCTCCCCGCTCCCCTCACTCTCTCCTTTGACAGCTTCAGATTCAGGAGATTGGGGGGGGCAAGAATCTGCATTTCTAACAAGTTCCCGGATGCTGCTGCTGATGTGAGGACCACACTTGGAGAACCACTGCCGTAAGAGTGCCAACAGCTGTTAAAACAAAAACAAAACAGGGAGAACTTAGTTCTGTAACAGTTCAGCCTTCTGGATCTTAAAGAACACATTCATCTTTTTCTTGTATTACTAACATGGGAAATATTATTCATTTCCTGGCCAAAGATGAGCTCCCTGTCTTCTTTACTAATAGAGCCTCACTTTCATTCAGGAGTATTGTGTCCAGCTCCACAGTTTGAGTCGGGATTGATTTAGAACTAATAAATATGGTAGCCTCATCCCCCATGGCTAGGTATTATTTATTCCAGCCACCCCTGAATGGCCATGGGACAAAGGTCTAACCAAGGAGAAGTAACAGAAGCATACGGAAGAGTCTGGGAAAGACTTTCCTCCCTAATGAAAAAGAGGAGAGAGCGATGCACCTTCATTGGTAGGAGGGAATATGCTCACGTAGAAATAGCCACAACTTCAGAAATGGGAATACTTGTCAGGCAGTGGTGTGCTAGTAAGTGTTCAACAATAGGCCCTCAGCAATGAAAAAAGCCAACTGCTGATTTTCACAGTGTAAATGCTCCCACAATGGCTGATTTCAAGCTACCAATGTGAAGTCACTGGACATAAAAATGGGAAAAGATGTTAACAGTAGGCTCTCGTGACTCCAGCAAACCATTGCCAGGGATTCTAAAAGCTAAAGGTAGGGTGCACCTTATCCTCAAATATGAGATAAGCAAAGTTAATCTTTCATGTTCTTGTGTACATCGTCTCTCCTAAGAGTCATTTGCATAGCTGCATAAACAGCTGTGAAGGTTCAAGCACAGTGTCTAACACCAAAGAAGACACTCAGATTTGTGCTTGATGGAACCCCTTTGCCGTGACTATTTACGTTTAATTGAAATATCAACCTACGAGTAATTCTCTGCAGAGTTTTATGCATTGTCGTAGGAGGTATTTTAGAAAAAGCCAGAGTCTTTCTAAGGCTCCTCCAGAAACTACCCCTCTTGTTCAGCTACCTACATTTCTCCTTGGTGTTTAAAGAAAATAACGCTTAAAGCAAAGGAAAGCAAAGTTTATTTGGGGCGGAGTGGGGGTAGCTCTAAGGAATTAGCAGGTCCAGTTCCTCCTGTAGAGCAGAGTCAGCAATTTCCTATTCTCCCCACACATCCCTGTGCTCACCTAAGCTTCTGCTCAGTCCCTGTGCAAGGTTTCGACATCTTAAAAAATTGTTCCAGGGGACTTCCCTGGTGGTCCGGTGGTTAAGACTCTGAGCTTCCACTGCAGGGGGCACAGGTTTGATCCCTGGTCGGGGAACTAAGATCCCACGTGCCGTGAGGTGTAGCCAAAAAAAAAAAAAAAAATTGTCCTAGCAAATCCTCTCTGATCCTACTGCATCACACTCTACCCTCTAGCCAAAATAACTTCTCTCAGGTCCTCTCTAATCTCAATGTGACATCTCAGCATGGACAGTCCCTCTGCCTGGAATGCTCACCCCTTCATTCAGGATTTCCTAAACCTCCTGGATTGCAAGAACGTCCTGGGAAAGTTACAAATACACACGCCAAGATCTCACCCCTTGATCTACTGAATCAGAATCTCCCAAGAGAAGGAGCTTGGAAATAGGAGAGTAGAAACAAATGCCTAGACGATTGCTATCACGCAGCTTTAGAAAACCCTGGCTTAGCTGTATCTTTATTGCTCAGCTCTCAGCTCTACCACTGCTTCCTCAGAGAAGGCCTCCCTTATCCCCGGATAGGGCTGGGTCTGCTTCTTAACTGTTTTAGCCTTGTAATATTTGGGTTACTTTTTAGCCTTTGCTCAAATGAACTTTATCACCAGTCTTCCCCATTAGATTGTAAATTTCATGAAAGTAGGAAGTGTGTCCTGTTCATTACTGTATCTTGAGGGCTTCCCACCATTCTTGGGGCACAGTAGATGCTCAATAAACACAGGTTGACTGATTGACTTGTGGACCTGTCTCATATCTGTGAGCCATGGGACATCTAAAGGTAATGACCTCTTCTTCAAGGAATATTCGTAAGGGCCAGCTCAACTGTCTGGTCCCACAGCCTAAATGTGTGTCCTTGTATAAGTCCTGTACCCACCCTGGGTCTTGATTTCCTTAGTACTGAAAGACATGGGAATGGATTAAAAGGGAGTGCTCCTAGTAGGATCAGTTATAACAACATTAAGGGTTGAGGGTGAGCATTAGAAACCTGACACAATAGGGGAAAGGACAGTATACATTTTAGCTCACGGTCGACTGTGGCTCTGGATCCTTATAAGAGACTTTGAACCGGAGATTCTTGCACCTGTGCTCTAGGGCAGTCTTGGTTTCGTACTGGTGCAGTCCCGAGTGGTGGAGGCTGGGGTGAGCTCTTTCATCCCACTGTCTCCAGAGGGCAAATGTTCAGCACCAAGCTATTTAACACCACGTGGCAAGGTGGAGGCAGAGACCAAAAAGGAGACGCAGCTTTTGCATAGAGCACCGTATGTCTATTTTCAGTTCCAAACCAAACGAGATGGGTTATGAAACAAATGCAGAATTTGTGTCCATTTTTTTGCTCCTTAGGGATCAGACACCTTAATTTTATTTTTATCTGCTTCTCAGTCTGCCCTTGCCCTTTCAGATGCCCATCCTCTACTTGGTTATTCTCACCACCGGTTCCTTTGGCTAACATCTAGAAGTGTGAATCTTAGACCAGAGAGCACCTGATGCCTATTCATTGTAGTCATCCTGTGTGCCAGATGCTATACCAGTGAGCTAACCAAACGGGGGCTATCAGTGTCAGACATGACCAAGGAGGAAGAATCACTGAAAATTGGAGGTGACTGAGGTTACACCCATTCCTGGCATTTGGAGAGCAGAATTCTTAATCATAATAAACCAATAAACCAAAAGGCTCAGATGTTCTCACACTGGTCACAGAATTCTCGAGGTGTAAGAAAGCTTCAAGATGCTCTCATGCCATGATTTTAAATCCTTTCTAGCCTCGGTTTGAACAAAATCTAATTGGGAGCGTGCTTTACACAATGGGTATTAGCGGAGCCGCTAACGCCGTCTGAGAAGCGGGAGTCCCAGGATGACAGCTGCAGAGGAAACGCCCTAAGCTCAGTTTGAAAATAGTGCATCTACGGCGACATCTTCATTTTGCAGATGAGAGAACTGAGCTGCAAAAAGGGTAACACTTCTCTCATGACCGCAGAACTCATTGATGGAAGAGCCAGGCCAGGCCTCCTGGCTGCTGGTTCCCTTCACTGGAGCACAGAACTTCAGCTATTATTTCTTGCCAATGTGTCTACTCCTAAACCTGTCCCTGGGTAAGTTTAGGTAGTTCCAGAAGTACTTGATACTGGCATTCAGGAAGGTCTTAAGGAACAGACAGAAGCCGTCCCCAACCATCCCAGTACTTAATGAGCCAATAAATGTATACATACTCACATCCGTCTTCTTGTACAAATTCAGAATCTCCATCCCCCCAAACACTTGAAAGAAGTCACAGAAAGTAGACTGTGAGATTGCACCACTGCGCCCCCTAGCAGAAACATTCCACTACTCACCCACCAGAAAACTACCTTGGAAAAGTATTCAGTTTGTCTGGCGACCCGCTGGGTGCCCTGGAATCACTGGTACATTGGGGTGAAAGGGGACCTCAAGGGGCTGGATGTGTGTCCAGTCTTTCCTTATGGGAACGTTTCCCGCTCCCTTTGTATATAATTATGTGATGTTCCTTACAGCTCCAGTACAACTTGCGGGCAGAGATGACCTGGACCAAAAGCAAATGAATCAATATGACATGATACATTAATATAAGAGACGGGGCTTCCCTGGTGGCGCAGTGGTGGAGAGTCCGCCTGCCGATGCAGGGGACACGGGTTCGTGCCCCGGTCCGGGAAGATCCCACGTGCCGCGGAGCAGCTGGGCCCATGAGCCATGGCCGCTGAGCCTGCACGTCCGGAGCCTGTGCTCCGCAGCGGGAGAGGTCGCAACAGTGAGAGGCCCGCGTACCGCAAAAAATAAGTAAAAAATAAGCGACGGAACAGGAAAGCATTTTCTCTTACATACCGTTACTTGAAAGAGTAATATATGACTTATGATAAGGATGCTTTTACTGGCCACTCCTGACAGATAAATTGTACTTGTCCCTTTGTATTTATTTTACGATTAATAAAATTGACATAAAAATATACTATCCTCAGAAACGGAAGTCTGCCGTTACATTTATTTTGCCATCTTTCAGGATTTTTCTTCCAGGAACCCGTCTACACGGCAAATTTTGTTACTGTGACTTGCCTGTGCTCTTTGCGAACCACTGTATGTATCTTTTAATTAAGTAGGAAAGGGATCTTAAAAGCTCACATGAGCCCAGGAAACTCTATTTCTGGCTGACAGCAATGTCTCCTCATTTGCTAGCAAAAGCACAGATTGA
Organism: Neophocaena asiaeorientalis asiaeorientalis; assembly: GCF_003031525.2. NCBI lineage: Eukaryota > Metazoa > Chordata > Mammalia > Artiodactyla > Phocoenidae > Neophocaena > Neophocaena asiaeorientalis. The sequence continues at coordinate 2,248,071 of NW_020175199.1, forward strand.
CAGAATAGAATAGATCAAGAAAATTGATCGTTACTCATATGCTGGATTGAGTCAATATATGTAAATCCATCCCGACTGCTGGCAGGCACTGAGATGCTTGCCATGCAGAACAGACACAGTTACAGCCTGTTTTCTAGTCCAAATGCCAGCCTTTCACTTTAATGCAGCAAAACTACAGTTATGTACTCGGAAAGCTCTTTTGTATTCATAACAACTGCAGTTTGAATGTGGTTCAGGACAGAGAAACTGTATTTATGAGCTGCCATCTCTTCTGAGTCAATACAATTTGCAGTAAATACAGTTTAAGTTAGAGCTATGGTATAGATGCTCTGGGAATTTTCTTTGTGGTTTTACTACATTTTTTGGGAAATGTTTTAAACGTTTGTTGCTTTCAAGTTCATTTCTTTAAAGTGAACAGCCTCACATGGTTGTTGTGAAGATCAAGTGAAATAACAGATATGGAAAAGGCTTTGAAAAAAATTGAAAGCATTATGCAAATGGGAATTGATTATTTTTTTGTCTCAAGGTCCTTTTACTTAAGGGCAAGGCTCTCTAGTTATCCCAAGGCCTGTTTTAATCTTGATTTTAAATAGCAGAATATTCAAAGTAGCAGTGCATGAAACAGAAGGCCCAGGAACATAAAATACACATTACGTGTGTAGATATTCTTTACTATCTTCTCAGGGAAGCATAATTATGAACCTCACAGTATCAAAGAGTCCTTTCTTTCCTCAGGAGTAGGACTCAATGGTACACGAATCTGAGTCTTTCAAGAGCTGCTATCCTCTTTTCTGAGGCTAACTAACCCATTTAAAAGCTAAAGACAGTCATCCATTCTATGCTGCAAACTGCAAGAGGGCCACAGTTCATAAACAAATATAGGTAAATCATCATCCAAGCTGATTTACCACTCTCATTATATACGGCAGTCATCACTAGGATAGCCCTTCGGAAACCAGTTTGAAGCTGAGCGATAGAGGCCTGGGCCTGCTGTAACTTTAAGAGCGGTGGCACAGACATCGCCCATCATTTTCTTTCCATCCATTCTAGTCACTCCCAACAACACGGGGTCTCTCTTCCTATTCCTCTCACCCTAGAAGTGGTAAACGTCTCAATTACCCTGGGCAAGAGGCCAGCAAAGCTTACAGGGACAGAATTACATGTTAGAGTGTGAAGGCCTTTTAAAGATCTTTTTTTTCAGGGCCTTTTTTTTGGCAAATTACTTTCCACCCATCATTTCATCCCCCTTAAATTGTGAGTGTCTCCCATTCTACCCAGGCCTTTTCCCTCTGCCTGTAAATATCCTTACGTCTCCCCAAGTTCTTAACTTTGTTTACCCCATATGTGACCACTAAGAGCCTCTTCAAGTTAGCTACAGAGGCTTCTGGGCACAACCTCGGTAATCTTTGATAGCTTCCTTTTACTCTCTGGAACATCGTAGGCTAATCATATACAATTCCTGCTTCAGACCTGGAATCGCGCAAATCCAAGAGGAGGAAAGAGTACATATTTCAAGACTTCAGCCTGCATTGTGAGAAATGCTCATTACTAATAATTTGGTCACTGTTTCTAGTCTTTGTCAGAGGGCAGAACTAGAAGGCAGCTTTTTTATCATCTCCCTATTCCTAATGCTCCCATTTTAAAAATAGTTACGTTACCTACACTGCCAGAGCATATGGATATGACGTACTACATACTACACTGTCTCCCTTATAGTGATTTGTTTGGTCTTAACTGTACAGGTAAATTTATATTGAATGTTCTCTACCCACCTTTATGGTAAATTTGGTTGTCTGAAGCTGATCTTTTAGTATGGAGAGTTAAAAAAAATTTTTTTTCCAATCTTTTATGGACCAATACTTTAGAAGAGTACAATAAAAATAAATTACTCGAGAAATGATTCATGTGCTTGGATGTCACGGCAATGTCAAAGTGCTATAAAAATTTCAAAATTCTTACTCTTAAATTCTGTTCTTGTTTCACGGCGGTCTGCTAGATTCCTCAGGAAAGGCACATGAGAACAATATTCTCTGTGTTCTTGCATGTTTACATCAGTTTACCAGAGGCTTTTTATACTTAAAGGTCAGTTTGGCTGAACATAAGATTCTTGGCCCACATTTTCTTTCCTTAGCTTTCTTACATATGTTACTGTATTTTCCCTTGGTCATAAAAGTGTTCCTGTTAAAGACTCTGATGGCAATCTAAATCTTCTTTCTATTGGTCTTTTTGCTGGGATGTCCGAAGGACTTTTCTTTACAGGATAGTGTCAACCATTATGGGCTAATTTCCAGTCCTCTCAATGTGTAATTTCAAATTCTCTTTTATTTCAGGAAAGTTTTTTGAATTATAATTTCCCTTCAGGGACCCCTATTATATAATAGAGATTTCAAAATTTGTGGGTAACTTTTAGCAGTCTGGTGAAACCTATGGATCCTTTTTTAGATGCATAAAATGGAATGCATAGAATATCAAAGGAAGTGAATTATATTGAAATAGCCGTTCTCAAAATTTTTAAAAATTGTGATACAGTAATATATTTACTACCACAGTAAATAATAAGGTCTAGCGTTAAGTCTGATAATGACTTTAAGTTTGAAAAATTGATGAACATAAATGATATTTGGACTTTCTTAAAGCTATAATTTGATACTATGACATTTGTAATTAGCTTTGGTGACAAGTCACAGCTACTGTTAATACTACTGTGTTTTCTGTTGTGCCTTAATAGGTAAAGAAAAATGTTAAATTTCATCTAGAGGTGAATAGCAGTGAAGACATCATATTTTTACTAATCAAACCCACAGACCGCCTGAATTTTACCCACAAAAACACTGAATTCCATGCCTCTAGGTCATGAACCCCTGGATTTGACATATGTTGGATCTTCTAAATTTATCCCTTTCTCTCAGATGTTCTAAAATGCATTTTGATTTTTAAAATTTGCTTCCTTTCCATGTTCTATTTCTCTCATTGCATTATCCTTTCTGTTTACTTGCTTTTGTGGTCCTCTTGGTGCAACTTCATTACAGGGATGATTTTGCTATTTCCAGTTCTTTTTAAAATCTTCCTTAATCACCTCATTTCTGCGTCTTTCTAGGTGTGATTTATTGGCCCAGCTTCCCCCATTTGCTTGCTTGCTTTCGGCTCACTATGGAATTCTGAGCCTCGGTTCTCATCTGCTTTGCGCGCATGCCTTTCCATGTGCCTCCGAGGCCACGGGGAATTTATTCTGGTCTTCATTCTCTTCATTAGACTGCATACTTTTTCCTTTGCTCATATGTAAGTAAATACGTTTTTGTCTACTTTTAGGAGGGAGGAGAGGTCAAAATAATTTTTCTAGATTCATGATTCTAAACTCCCTTTGCTGTTTTTCTCTCAAGGTGATTAAAAATATATGGCCTTGTGCTTTGTGAGATCTCCCGTTTTTACGCTCTAATCCCATTTTTATCTGGATGTTTCTGCCCCTTTGTTCCTGGCTCAGTGTCGAACCTATTCCCAATAGTTCCCCCTGGAAGGGAACACTGGCTTATTATGGTCAATGGTCTACAGGGTCCAGGCTGCTCTGGCACCATTAGGTGTCGTCAAGTGCAGCTCCTTGCTCCCACCCGTCATCTGGAGCCTGCAAAACTCCCATCCAGTTCAGCCACGTTTTCCAGCGAGTACCTGTTAGGGATATGGGGGTACTCGGGACCGTGAGGGTTCACATTGCCTTCCCTTGACATCCATCTGCAAAGATGCTGATACTGAGGTCTCCTGACTCTCATGGGGTTTCCCCAACCCACTCATATTTGGGCATTTGTGGAGATGTCTTAAAACCTAGTAACAGTAGATAGGTAGAGACATAGATGACACAGATAATAGATAGATAGATACATACATACATACATACATATATACATAGAGATATTGTCCGTGATTTGTTGGATTTTATATCCTAGTTGTCCTATTAGTTTTACATAGAGCAGTGATTCTCATCTAGGGGCAGCTGTGTTCCCCAGGGGACATGTGCCAATGTCTATAGACAGTTCTGGTGTTCACAGCTGGAGATGGGAGTGGGGGTGAGGACGGTACCACAGGCATCTAATGGGTAAAGGCCAGGAATGCTATTAAACCTCCTACAAGGTGCAGGACAGCCTCCCATAACTAAGAATTATCCAGTCCAAACTACCAACAGTCCAGAGGTTGAGAAAACCCGGTCTATGGGAATGAGGGGAGATTCAAAAATTAAGCCACAACTGACGTCTTCCCAGCTGCCTCCCAACTGCCTCATCAATTCTTCTTCCAGGAATTGTGTTCATTTCTATCCCCTACTATCCACCCCCCTAGCTCAGGTCCATACTGCCTTTGACCTGAACTGCTGTGGTAGCTTCTTAATTGGTGGGCATGAAGCCACTCTCCCTTCCCTCCAGTCCAAATCATCCTACCCACCATGCCAGAGTAATTCTCCCAAAGCACAGCTCACAACATGCCAAACATCTGCTCCAAGAGATTCACTGACTCACCAGTATCTTGTAAATAAAGTTCAACCCCATTATCTGGAAATTCAACGTTTTCTATGCTCTGTCCCTAATTTATGTTCCTGACTTTTATTCCCTGTACTCCCGACACATAACTTGCAATGCAGTCAAGAGGGAATCTCCACCATTTCACAAATATGTCTCTTTTTTTCCCTCAATTCTTTGTTAAGACACCTCCCTCAATTTGTAGTGTCTCATTATCCCTCCAGACCAGCCCCAAAGCTCCTTGTACATCAAATATTTTCCTTCCCTCCCTCTTTTGGGTATCTTAACATTTTAGATACACTGTCTTATGGCATTTCAATTATAATGCCACCACATAATCATATTATATCCCACTCTATTGTAATTTCACTGTGAGTAAAGATTGTGTATTTTTCCCCTTGGCATTTCCCACAGTACCTAGGAAAGGCATACACAGAGTAGATGCTCAATGATACTTGTTAAGTAGATGAATAGAACTGGATCCTAAAGAGGTAAGGTGGTCACCCAAAATTCATCCCTTTGGTCAGTGGCAGAGACTCTAACACAAAACCACGGTAATGGGTTTCTAAGACCATTTTGTGTAAATGATACTCTAATCATTATCATCATTTTTACTAATAATTATGAATCTAGGGCTGGGTGTTGGGTGGACAGCAATGAACAATCTAACGGGTAACGTGATCATTGATACTGAGGAGAATTTCTAGGCACAGCTATTCATTCAGGTAGCAGTTCAACAAGTGATTAATCAGGTACAAAACTGAATACTAAATATTAACGATAATTATTTGATACTCCATCTCCCGAAGTTTCATATCTCTAACACCCTATGAATTATTTCTATTTTGAGTTATATTTTTAAAATAATAGGATCATATCCATACAAGAGACATACTGTAAGTCTAGAATACCTTGCCTCAGACCCCTTTCTTTTTTTTTTTTTAGTACTAGATATTGTGCTCTTTATAGACTCAGTCTGGCACTAAACATTTCATATACACATGTGTTTCTGCAGGTAGAACATATCTGGTGCCTCCTGATGGTATGTTATGAGCACTGAGAGAATCCCCGCTCTCCAAAATGCTTTTCCACCTTCCATTCCTGGTATTCTCTGCTCAGTATAGATTTCCATTTTGATGTGTAAAACAGGAATCCTTACAAGTCATTTATGCCAGGAGGGGATAAGTGTCAGATTCCCTTTCCCCAGAGCAGGCACCATGATGAGGTCACTAACCAATGACATTGAGGAGAAGAATCAGGGTGCTTATGAGAACCAAGTACTGTGGACACATTTTGCCATTTTTTACCATTTGGCCACAGGCTGAACTTTTCTGTTCCCGTCTAGTCATTTCTTCATTCTCCACCTTCTCTGCAACACAACTAGACACAAGCCCTGTGCTTTTAGAAGTTTTCTGGCCAGAAAATAAAACCTCAATATATATTTTACAATAGAACCTATTATATAGCACAGGGAACTCTACTCAATACTCTGTAATGGCCTATTTGGGAAAAGAATCTAAAAAAAAAAATGTGGATATATGTATATGTATAACTGATTCACTTTGCTGTACATCTGAAGCTAATACAACATTGTATATCAAATATGCTCCAATAAAAGTTTTAAAAATATATATATATATATTTTACTATCACTCTTTAAAGCAAGAAAGAGGCTCTGTGCCTTCATATAGGAAGAGTTATCTGTGTATCATATTTACACAATTAGTATGTGGAGATGACAAACTGAAAAAAAATCCATATAATATGGTTTTTATGGGTATTAAATGTAGAGCACAGCAGGCACCAAACCATTTTGGAGTAAAAATATTAAGGTTCTAAAAATGCAACAGGTTGTATGAACCTATAGTTTTAATCCACATTATTTCAAAATATTCAAGATAATTCCTTTTTGTTCCCTTGAGAATTGAAATTATTCTCTGAGATCTAGACTTTGTCATGTCTCTGAATACTAGATATCAATTAATGTTAAAAGAGGAAAGCTGGGGACTTCCCTGGTGGCGCAGTGGTTAAGAATCCGCCTGCCAAAGCAGGGGATGCGTGTTTCATCCCTGGTCTGGGAAGATCCCACATGCCACGGAGCCACTAAGCCCGTGCACCACAACTACTGAGCCTGCGCTCTAGAGCCCACAAGTCCCAACTACTGAGCCCGCACGCCATGACTACTGAAGCCCACGCACCTAGAGCCCATGCTCTGCAACAAGAGAAGCCACTGCAACGAGAAGCCCGCGCACCACAAAGTAGAGTAGCCCCCGCTCGCCGCAAATAGAGAAAGCCCACACGCAGCAATGAAAACCCAGCGCAGCCAAATTAATTAATTAATTAAAAGAAAAAGAGGAAAGCTGTGTAAAATGTGAAAGATGGACTCATCTGGTTCTCTCTGCCAGGCTCAATGATCTGGGCTAAGCTCATACAATCCTGTTTTAATTTCTTAGCAATTTTCTTCTCAGGGATTCCCACTTCCACCCTCACTCCACCTTGTTATCACACCTGGAGAGCAAACAAGATACAGGTAAGGTTCAGCTACCACGCTACTGTCTTCATTCGTGACACGCTGAAACCATCCTTTTATGGTGTCCTTGGCATCTTTCAGAAATGGAGCCCACATCGATGGACCCAGTATCACAAAGTTCCACTATCTAGGAAATACATGTGATTTCTTCATTTTGTAGACAGACATGGCCACAGATGAGATTACTGTTCAGTAAATATTCACTGTCACCCCACTCCCCATTCCCTGGGAAAAATAGATTTCCCCAGCTGTCTGATGCTAACCTTGGCCCTGCGACTATCTTTGGCTTCATGCGTGGTAAGCAGATGGTCATGCCCTGTCTCTTGATTCAGGTTTGGCCACCCATGTCATTTGCTTTGGCCAGTGGAATATTTCCTGACATGGCACAATGTGTGAAGTAAACTTGTGTTTTGTCATATGAAGAATACACCTTGAGTAAGCTCTTGTTTAAGGACAATTACATGAAGCAGAATGTGACCCAACCTATAACTTGGAGCCAGAGCAGCTGAATCCCAGCAAGTCCACAGACATGTGAGAAACAAGTTTTTATTGTGTACTGGGAACATAAGTGTGGCAATCATTCGCTTACGCTGTGAGTAACGGACCAAGGCCCTAATAATCTATTACCTGCTGCAATTATGGCTTACTTGGGCTCTTTGATTCCAGCCTCCATCACCTCCAATCATCTTGCCCAACACTGCCACTTTCAATATCCAAAATCTTTTAATTATGCTGCTTTCTATATAATGGTATACATATATTAGTAATTAAGAGTACATTCCACTCACTGTATCTCCTGAAAATTAATAGTCCTCAAATGATAATACATAATCCTTGATCAAGGGATCTACAATCATATGTACTTGGGAAACACAGGGCTGAACAAATGCTAACTAACTTTTTGTTGTGTGCTGTTTTTTTACTGCAGAAGTTCTCAGCGACATTACTATGTAAATGTGCATTGTGCCTCAAGCAGAGGCATAATTTTTTTTAAATTTACTGACCAGGGCAAATTCATTTCCCAGGAACACAAATTAACACCTCAGAGGTCACTGGTGTTCATAACACTCCATTTGGGAAATGGTGGTCCACAGGATAAAGCCAAAAACCTTCATCTGATTTTGGTATCAGGGTAACATTGGCCTTGTAGAATGAATCTGGAAGCTTTCCGTCCTCTTCAGTATTTTGGAATGGTATGAGAAGGATAAGTATCACGTCTTTAAAAAATGTTCGGTAAAATTCACCTGTGAAGCTGTCTGGTCCTGGACTTCTGTTTGTTGAGAGTTTTTTGATTACTGATTCAATTTCATTACTAGTAATCAGTCTGTTCAGATTTTCTGTTTCTTCCTGATTCACTCTTGGAAGACTGTATGTTTCTAGGAATTTATCTGTTTCTTCTAGGTTGTCCAATTTGTTGATGTATAATGGTTTGCAGTAGTCTTTTATAAGTCTTTGTATTTTTGTAGTGTCGAGAATAACTTCTATTTTTTTTTTTTTTTTGTGGTACGCGGGACTCTTACTGTCGTGGCCTCTCCCGTTGCAGAGTACCAGTTCCAGACGCGCAGGCCCAGCGGCCATGGCTTACGGGCCCAGACGCCCCGCGGCATGTGGTATGTTCCCTGACAGGGGCACGAACCCATGTCCCCCTGCATTGGCAGGCGGACTCTCAATCACTGCGCCACCAGGGAAGCCCTCTCTTTCATTTTTGATTTCATTTATTTGGGTCTTCTCTTTTCTTATTCATGAGACTGGCTAAAGTTTTACTGATTTTGTTTATCTTTTCAAAGGACCAGCTCTTAGTTTCGTTGATCTTTTCTATTGTTTTTGTAGTCTCTATTTTGTTTATTTCTGCTCTGACCTTTACATTTTCTTTCCTTCTACTAGCTTTGGTAGTGTTTGTTCTTCTTTTTCTAGTTCCTTTAGATGTAAGGTAAGATTGAAGTTTTTTGTTTGTTTCCTGAGGTAGGCCTGTATCACTATAAACTTCCCTCTTAGAACTACATATGCTGCAACCCATAGATTTTGGAACGCTGTTTCCATTTTCATTTGTCTCAAAGTATTTTTTAATTTCCTCTTTGATTTCTTCCTGGACCTCTTTTTGGTTCATCTTGCTTGGGCCTCTCTGTGCTTCCTGGACTTAGATGTCTGTTTCTTTCACCAGGTTAGAGAAGTTGTTAGCCAGTATTTCCTCAAATAGGTTTTCTGTCCCTTGCTCTTTCTCTTCTCCTTCTGGGATCCCTATAATGTGAATAATCGTACACTTGGTGTTGTCCCAGAGATCCCTTAAAATGTCCTCATTTTGGGTTTCTTTTTTCTTTTTGCTATTCCAATTGGGTGATTTATAATAGCCTGCCTTCCAGATTGCTGATCTGTCCTTCTACATCCTCTAATCTGATGTTGGTTCCCTCTACTGTATTTTTCACTTCAGTTGCTGTATTCTTCAGCTCTGATTGGATTTTTTTCTATCTCATTGTTGAAATTCTCACTGTGTTCCTCCAGTCTTCTCATGCATTTGGTGAGCATCTTTATGACCATTACTTTTAACACTTTATCTGGAAGATCGCTTATCTCCATTTCATTTAGTTCTTTTTCTGAGGTTTTGTCTTGTTCTTTTGTTTGGAGCATATTCCTTTTTCTTCTCAATCTGTGTTTGTTTCTACGTATTAGGTAGACCAGCTCTTTATCCCAGTATCTAAAAGAGTAGCTTTGCATAGAAGGTATGCTGTGAGACCCAGAAGTGCAGTCCCCCTTGTCACCAGGTGTTCCAGGAGTGCCCCTGTGCAGGCTGCATGTGCCCTCCTGTTATGGCTGGGCCCTGCCTCCTGCAGGTGCAATGGTGTGCGGGGCTGGTCCCCTGTGTAGCTGGCTGTGAGGCCTGGCCACAGCTGTTGTGGGTGCTCTGGTCTGTATGGCCAGCCCCTGGGAGGAAGCCACTTCGGTTGGGGGTCTTGGAGGGGCTCTGATGCCAGCTCAGGGCATCTGCTGGATATGGTGGGGTGGAGGGCCACTTCAGAGGAGCTCCAGTGCCTGCCGAGGGCACCTGCTAGGTCTGGTGGGTGGGGAGCTGCTTTGGGGGGGCAGATCCAGTGCTGGCCAAGGGTACCCACTGGATCTGGTAGGGGGCAGGGAATTTGAAGGAGCACTGACTGGGTCAGGTCTGCGGGTGAACCTGGGGCAGGGTAAGTCATGCTAGTAAGTTAGTGAAGAGTTAAAAATGATACCTGTCAGTGCCAGGCCAGCTAGAGAGTGAGCTAAAAACAAAATGAATGGGTGCCCGCCAGCTCCCCTGTACTCAGCAAAACTTCCAACAGATCCCTGCCCCTCAGGCACATGGCATTAGTTGATGAGATGAATCTCCTTCACGTATGACCCAGGCACTTTTCAAACTGCTGCCTCTGCACTGGGACTTGGAGCAATAAGTTTTTGCACACGTCCTTCAAGGGAGGATTCTCAATTTCTTATTGCCCTCCAGCTCTCCCAGACATAAGCCCTGCTCATTTTCAAAGCCAGACATTATGTGGGCTCATCTCCCTGGTGCAGGTCTCTGGGGCTGGGCAGCCAATGTGGAGTTCAGAGCCCTCACTCCTCAGGAGGACCTCTGAGGCTGTGATGTCCCTCCTGTGTAGGGGGTGCAGCACTGCAGATGTGGGTTCTGGCCAGACCGCATTTCCACCCCTCCTACCCATCTCAATGTGGCTTTTTCTTTTTATCTTTAGTTGTGGGAAATCCTTCCTGCTAGTCTTCAGGGCATTCTCAGAAACAGTTTCTCTAAATGTAGTTGCAATTTTGGTGTGTCCATGGCAGGAGGCCAGCCCAGGATCTTCCTACCCCACCATCTTGCCCCTTCTCCTCTTTTAGTCTTTACGTTATATTTCATCTGCTGTGATAATTTGCACACTAAAATTGTAAATATAGACTTTATTTTTATACTTATTAAAATAAGAATTTGAAAAAGAATAGATACATGTGTATGTATAACTGAATCACTATGCTGTACACCTGAAACTAACACAATATTGTTAATCAACTATACTCTAATATAAAATAAAAAGTTAAAAAATATGTATTATAAAATATTTTATTTTAATTTTTACCGACATATTTTAAGCAATTAAAATTATACCTACTCTCCACTTTGCCAGATACTAACATCTTCATACACGTGTCTCAGATTTTTATGCTTCCCCCCCTCCAAAAAAAATTACAGGATGACCAATGCCCTTTGTGTTGCTCTTCCCCCAATTCCAAGTCCCTTCCTTCACTCCCCAGAGATAACTACCAGCCTAAATTCATCATTTCCTTGTATACTTGGGTAATTTTACTACATATGTTTGGATCCATAAACGAAGTAAGGTTTGGTTTTTATGTTTCTGAATTTACGAAATTCAAATCATGCTATAAATATTCCTTTGTAACTTGCATTTCCTCCTACAACATTACATTTTTTGGGTTTTTCTACACTGTCCTATGTAGCTCACATTCAGTTACTTTAACTATGGCACAGAATATACCACAAAGGTTTATATATTTTTTTCCTTTTAATGGATTTTGTACCCAAGTTTTGTCATTACAAGCAATACTGCGGCATCTAAAAGTGTAGTTTCTGAATGTGTGCATTGCTAACTCTCTTAGATCTTGTTGTAGTAATCTCCAAAACGGTTGTGCTAATTCATGTTCTCACAGTAAGGTGTGAGAGTTCCACGGTGCACCCTCACTTTTACAGGTGTAGTCAAACTTTTAAATTATTGCCTACTGTAATGACTAGGAAAACATAACCATTATTGGTGGCTTTAATTTGAAACTCCTTTATTACTAATGAAGCAGAGTGTTTTTTCATGTTACTCGTCATTCAGGTTTCTGCTTTTGTGAGATGTCTGTTTGTATCCTTTGAATACTGTGGGTTTTTTTAATTAAGCTCCTTCCTAAGAGTAATATATGCTCAGTTGTGAAATACTAAGCAAACTGTAAAGAAAAAAATGAAAATCACCTCAAATGCCACCACCCACTGGTTAATATTATTAATGTTTAGCTGCATTTTCCTTACAGTCTTTTAATATAAAATACATAACTGTTTTAAATAAAGTGAGAAGAAGCTGTAAATAGGGCCTTTCTGACAAAATTTTCCACTGGGTTGTTTATAAACCTTACCAGACTAAATCCCAAGGACTGGAGTTAATATGTGTTTGAAAAATACAGAACACCAAGAGTCAAGACCTTTGGGCTTGAAAATGGCCAGAATATAGATATACACTTTACTTTAGTATAGAACAAAAGCAAATCTTTTGTTCAGTCATTTTCCAGGTTCTCTAGCCCAATAACGTACACAGATCATCCATCGTCAGCAAGTCCTTGTAGAGAAGCGTGGTGAATACGGCAATGGCTTCCATCGGAAAAGGAGCAAAGTAGAGGATGTGACACAGCTCAAGATTTACATCTGGTGCCAAGAAAGTGTGGAAAGTAAGAGCGCAAGGGAGCGCTGCAAGGCTAAGCTTAGCCACGTCAACCCCTGCAGGCTTCAAATTACAAAATTCAATTTTAGGATGCAACGTGTGATGGCAGCACAGTGCCTAGAATTTCTGTTTTTGCTCATTTTAAATCTCCTACAGTTTATTTTTAAATAACATGTTTTCATTTTTTCACTGAGGTATAATGGACATACAGTATCATAGTAGTTTCAGGTATACAACATAGTGATTCAACATTAGTATACACTGTGAAACGATCACCACAGTAAGTCAAGTTACCATGTGTCACCACACAATTGTAATACAATATTATTGACTATATACCTTCTGCTGTACTTTTTTACATCCTCACGACTTATTTATCTCAATAATTTTTTTTTGCCCTCAACAATAATAATATTGAGGAAGCCCTCAATAATATTTTTAAATAATAGAAGGATCACATCCATGAGTAGTTTCTGAGCCTTTGAGTAACAGTGAAGGTCTTTTGTTGCTTTCACAAATGAGAGACAATCTGAATGCTTTGAAAATTCTCAGGTTACAAACTTTTCACCCAAAAGCACTAAGATCTTTCTCAAATTCTCGCATTTACCGTTACAGAAAGGTCAAAGTCAGTCTTTGTAGGCAACATTCTTCTTTCTGCCTGAGTGAATGTAGGATTTTTATTCGTCTAATTCTAATATTTTGATTTTTGTCTAGCATGCAGTGAATCCTTTGTTCTCAATACTTAAGTCTTTGTATGACACAGAGAAGTTGCTTTCTACTTAACATTTGCCTTTGATTATTGCTTCATTTCCAGTTGTTCTTGTTTTCTCCTCTTAAACACCTAAAGTCATTAGGTTTCATCTCTATTCTCTGCCTGTGGAGCCACATCTTCTCCTTCATCATTTTCATCTTTCTATCGTTTTTTCTGCATTTTGTAGGAGCGCTAGAGCTTGCTCAATGCTTCACTGATTTGATTTTCCATAGTGCCTATTCTATACTTTACTGCTATTCAATTTTATCCTATTTCATTTTTGGTGTTCTAAAAGTCCTCTCATCATTCAGGAATCTTCCTTCGCACCTCATCCAATGTCTTTCATTACGACTTTCTATTACTCTTTCACGGGGACAGGATGTCTTGCATTCCACGACTAATGATCCAATTTTCTAAAATTCTCTGTTTATTGGCAGAAGTCATTCTCTGAGGTTTGTTCCTCCTCTAAGTCTTTAGAATAATCCTGTCCTCCTTTGTGGTGCACTATTTTTAATATTCCCACATACTTTACTTTTCTTTACTTTACTAGACCTCTAGCTATTGGATTTTCTTCCCCAATAGACAAAGTATGTGAATTGCTTTCAATTCCTTTCTTTGTGGACTTTATGGGGGTTGACTTCCCTTCTTATACCCTAGCTGGAAAATCCATTGGTGGGCACAGCTTCTAGTCTTAACCCTCAGAGTCTATAACCTCCTTTTCATCTACAATGACCTTGCAAGCTGAGAAGGAAAACTCTCCTATCCACCACTGCATAGTATTCTGACTCTCTGACCACACTCTTATTATCCTAAGGAATGGCCTCCTCATTCAGATCTCCAACTGGAAGAAGGGGTGCATGGTGTGAACCAATGTCAGAAGTTCCATCTTGATTATTTTGATGGCTGAAGCCCTGTAGATCACTGAGACATCTCTAAGTGTTTAATGTTTTTTAACTGAATCTTTCGTAGTAGGAAATTTTAACTACATATGTACTGAATTAGAGTGTGTCAGTGAATGATAGGTGGAGAAGCTTTGCTATTCAACCTGATGTTCCCTACCACCACTTATACCTTCCTTTTAAAAGTTCATGCCTATTGCCTAGAAATTATTCTACTCTTATTGCTCATAAAATAAGACTTTAACGACTGTTTCTCGGTATGGTGTAGAAGTATCACTTCCATGTCTCAACAAGATCTCCTTAAATATTCCTGACCTACCCATGAAAGCACAAGGAGTGGACAAAACACAATTCTGGTGTGGCAATTGGGGTTCTCGTTTGCAATCAACAGACATTGACTCTGGTTGATTTAAAGCAAAAGGAATATACTGAAAGGATGCTAGGAGTTCACAGAGTTGACGGGTAAGTGCGAGGCCAAGTCTGAAAGAGACAGGAGAAATACGAACCTGGAAATCTGGAATCAAGGACTGCAGGAGGAATGAACACACAGCAGAAAGAGTCTGGTTACCCCCAAGGGTGATTCAACTCTGATCATACGTTGTCTGCTTGTTACGTTTTTCAATATTCAAATTCCAGGGAACGAGTGTCCAGCTGGCTTTAGATCACATGAATACTCCTTTTATAGGTGACAGCAGGGTTTTTCCGATTAGGATCCCACCATATGGTACCCTGAAGGGAAGAGGTAACTCCCCCACAGAAACCAAGGTGATGGTAACAAAGGGAAAGGGTCCTGGGATGCCAAAAATCTCATGAATGTCCACCATATGTGGGTGTTAGCCTGTGTCCTCAGATTTCATCCATCATCTTACATCTTGCTTCTTTGATTTCTTCTCACATCTTAATTAGCTGAATTCTTGTCGGCTCTGTATCTCAAAACTGTTCATCAGCTTAGTGCTCCTGGCTTTGGATGAGAAGTCACATCTTAACAGGTGGCAAGAGGCTATTTGGAATCATCTGGATCTGGAGTCAAACACTGACTGCTCCCCTCACCTACCTATGTGCTCTTGGACAAATGACTTTACTTTTCTAAGCCTCAGTTTCCTAATTTATCGGATTTTTTGTGTGACAGCCAACAACCCGCAAATCTTGGCAAACCTTCTTCATGTCTTAAAACTCAGAGCAGGTATCTCCTCCAGGCCTTTCTTTCCCTCTGAGCTGAATGAAGTGTCCCCCCTCTCCTCACTGAAACCTACTACTTACAAATCTATCAATATACATAGGATGTTGAGTCATTAAAGTGACTCCTGTGTCTTCATCTATATGCTCCCTTTTAGCATGTGTCTAGTTTATCTTTGGCAATAAGTGATGAAATTGAACGAGCCTGGTGTAGTTATGATGGTGGATAATGGCTGACATTTCCTTTTTAATATTAATAACACCCATCTCTTATTTAACAAGTGCCCACTACTTGCCAAACACTACTGCAGGCCCCTGAAATATATTATCTCTTCCATTCTTCACAATTCTGTGAAGTATGGATTATTATCCCCATTTCATTGATAAGGAAACCAAGACTTGTTACGGTTACAAATCTTGCCCCAGTTTACAGAGCTGATAGGTAACAGAAGCAGAATTTAAATTATCTTCCTGATCCAAAGCCTATTCTCTTTGTGTGAGCTCAGCTTTTCTCCACTCTAATTGTCATGATGATAGATCTCCCTAAAAATGCACACTGGACATATTTCCATTTTTTTAGCATTGTATATGCTTTATTATTTGTCCTGGAAGGAAACGTTTTTGAGTCTCAGTTCCATTTGCGTGCTGTAAAAAATGATCTGTGGGGTATTAACAGCTCATAGAAACTAAGAGCTAACCTGATTTGAAACCAGGATCTTATGTCCAAATTAGAATTCAAGATCTGGCTTACAGCCCATTTCACAGATAGAAAAATGGAGACACAAAGATACAGAATGATTGCTGGACTCGAATAGGGCACTGGTGCAACAGGCTTCAGGTGTCCAGTCTCTCAGGAAGGCACCATGTGTTTGGAAAGAGTATGGACTGTGTAACCAAACAAGGCAAGATGCAAATACTGACTGCTGCTTGATATGTGACCTCAGGCAAGTTTTCTAACTTCTCTGACGTTGCTTCCTCATTTGTAAAAAGAATATAATAATGCCTACCTTAGAGAGGTACAGTGAGTATTGGAGATGAATTATGGGAAGTACCCAATACAGTGCCTGGCACAGAGTAAGTGCTCATTAAATGCTAGTTCTCTCTCTCCATCACAGTTGAACCCTTACCTGGAGCACACATGGTCTTCAACAGGGCAACGGTCTTCCCCCCCCTTCTTGGCACCCAAATAAATCTCTCATTGTAGAAATCTAGAGCTAAGTATGTATGAAGCCGAGTCCATTCTAAAGGTTTTTTTTCTTAATTTAAAGGAAGAAAAAGTAAAAAGTGCTGACCCAATATTTCTACTATTCAATCATTAAATATTAATCGATGTCAATGCATTTGAGGGAGACTTTAGCTGTGACAGGTGAGCGGAAAATAGAAATTCTGAATTAACGAGGCCTCCCAGCCTCTCTGGCTAAATGCCAGGGTGCAGGGTGTGGTGTAGAATGATTAACTGATAAAAACAACCTTCTGAAAACGATCAGTAACTATGAAATTGGATACAAAGACAAGGCTTCTCTTATTTTTCCCAAAACACTTTTTTCTCTTCAGGATTTTTCTTTATCTTTTTTTTTTTTTTTTTTTTTTTTAATTGACCATTTTTCCTGAATCGACCCTGATTCAATACCCCCTAAGTCAGAATGCCTTAACTGTTTTGTTTAGACTGGTCTATGAAATGATTAGGCTGTTGAAATGATGAATCAAGGAACACTGCAGGATTTTTCACAGTCTCTCTGAACAATGCCCCGTATCACACTTACACTGACAGGCTGTATTTTTATATTTGACATGTGAGAGGAACATGGAAAATAACACACTGACAGCGCCTTAGATACCAGTCATATATCTTCCTAACACAGATTGATGGGTGGAAAAGAATATTATTTAGTGAACCCTTCTTAAGCTCTCCAAGGAAAATATATAGATCCACCAGTGGATTGACTTGAAACTCATATTAACATTCCTTACAAGCAAGAAACAGAAAAGCAACCACCATCCATTTCGGCACTAGCACACGGATCAGAAAAATTAGCAGAAACCAATCCTGTACCTGTACATTTCTCACTGATGGGTCGTGGTTTGCTCTTCCCCAGCCTAGGAATCAGAGTAGGTGAGATTTTCTCCATCGAGGCACATTGATCTTTCGTAACTTCAAACTAAAGGTGAAAGATAAGCTGCTCGGAAAATTGAAGCCACAGCTAGAGCTGCTCAGGGAAACAAGCTGAAACAGAAACAATCTGAGATGGAATAGCCCTGGCTAACTGCATGAGTTAAGGGGAGACTCAAAGAACCACATGGGATTGTGGCGGACACAGTACTAGGGGACAGAAGCATAACGGAAGAGAAAGAAAAGAATGCCTCCTGCAGTGGAAGCTGTAATGTGCCAGAAAGTTCCCCTCCAGGAAGGCGGGGTTTATTCCCATAGTTGCTAGGCCTACTGCTGCTGACAGCTCTCAGTCATTAGCCCTTGTTGGGAAGTGCCCCTGCAGTATTCTCCCTCTTGGAACAGCCCACATCCAGAGACTGGTCAATACAAAAGTATAAAGGCCTGGCCCCTGATGCCTAAAAGGAACACGTCTGGAGGGTCACCCTAGGTTCAGAGCCCTGTGAGTCAGCTAAGACCTGTATAAGACTCCACCCAATGCCCAGTCTGGCTTCCTCCCCTTTTCTGATACGGGTGTCAAGCCCTGAGCATTCGTTCCTCAATAAATTCCCTGCCTTCCCATCATCTCAGAGTCTGTTTCCAGAAATACCCAAACTGCAACACTCCCTTCACCTCCAACTCCCCTAACATACCACGCGACTTAAATATTCCAAGGAATAAAGTCCCGTGATGCTATCAGAAATGTGTATGTTTAATCAACCACATCATTTCGAAACCCAAGTCACAGTCATTTCAATTTTCAAGATGCAAAATAAAAACAGAGAAAGCCGAGCACCACCTTGTGGAAGGAACCGGCACTGCAAATTTCAAATCCTCTCTTTGGTGTAACACAGGGTTTTTGTTGGTTGGTTGGGTTTTGCTTGTTTCTTTGTTCGCCACTATATGCCTAAACTGAGGCAAAAGCAAGTGAAGAAAATCATCTGGGAATTCTAACACCAAAAGAAAAATAGAGGAGATAAATACTTTTCCTATTCTAGATGATACAAAAGGATCAAGAACCAAGTATCCAGAACATTGATTCTTAGGATTCAGAGGACCCGGCACCCCTGCTTCTAATGGCAAACAGTGGGATAGGAAGACATTGAACAAGCATTTCACTGATTTTGGAGTGGAGACAAAGGGAACCAGAGACTTGTTTAGAATCTGACAGCAATTTTTTAGCATTTGGCTCTAAGAGTACCAAGTCCTTTGCTGCCCCATGGCTCTAATTTCCTTAGTTTTTTCCTGTGTCTCTATTATCCTTTTGTTTCCTCTGTTTCTGCTGTCTCCTCTATGGCTCTCCTTCCCCTTTCCTCTCCCTCCCACTCTACCAGAACTTTTTTTTTTTACTGACTGGAGTTTCAATAGTAGTTGTATCGCACAGATTGCTATTTCAGCAGTAAAGCACTGATTTGGAAGAGGGAAAGAAGAACTTTTCATGTCTGTGTGCAAATGTGATTCAAATACGGTGAACTAATTATTCTCTAAAACTTAATTAAAACCAATAATAAAAAAAAAAAAAGGAGACAACTCTGGAGGGAGCAGTAACTCCCTTGGCAGGACCTGGGTGAGATGCATTCAGCTGGGACTTTTAAAACTGAACATTTGATTTAGGCCCATGATTTTCAGAGGACTTGCTTTGGTTTTATCTGCTACTAAAATGCTTTTAAGTATTTAATGCTCTACTCCAATTGGGGGAAGTTCTGTTAGGTTTCTCTAACATTTCCCACAGAAAAGCTGTGGGTTTTTATTTGTGACTAGAATATTTTGGGGCTTTGAAAATTACCACAAAAATAAAAAATGCTACTTTTGAAGTTTTCCAGATGTAGGCAAGTATATTTTCATGTATCTTACAGCACATATCTGGTTCTGAAGTGATTTTGTCTGACAGAATGAATAAACAATGTCACATAGAACAGGCAGAAATAGCAATTTCATGCTGAGATCCCATGACACCTTAAGTTTCTTAATTGTAAAATTCTATCTCAAACACTTTTAAAATATGTTGCACCAAACAAAGAAACTGAGAAGACACTGACGGATGGATGGACGGATGGATGGATGCATAGGTGGATGGATGGATGGATGAATAGGTGAATGGATGGATGGACAGGCGGGGGGATGGATGGATAGATGGATAGGTGGATGGATGGATAGATAGATGGATGGATGCATAGGTAGACGGGGGTGGATGGACAGATAGATGGATGGATGCATAGGTGGATGGATGGATAGGTGTATGGATGGATAGGTGGATGGGTGGATGGGTGAATGGATGGATGGACGGATGGATGGATAGGTGGATGCATGAATGGATGCATAGGTGGATGG
>NW_020175199.1:2267870-2268289 GCF_003031525.2 Neophocaena asiaeorientalis asiaeorientalis
TGGATGGATAGGTGGATGGATGGATAGATAGATGGATGGATGGGTGGGTGGGTGGATGGACTGATGGACGAGTGGATAGATGGATGGATGGAAGCAGAGATGGATGGGTGGACGTTTGGATGCATAGGTGGATGGATGGATGGATGGATGAATGGGTGGATGGATGGATGGATCCATGGATGGATGCATAGGTGGATGTGTGGGTGCCTGGATGGATGCATGCATAGGTAGATGGATGGATGAATAGGTGGATGGGTGGATAGGCAGGTGGGTGGATGGATGGATCGATAGGTGGGTGGCTGAATACATAGATGGATGGATGGATGCATGCATAGGTGGATGGATGGATAGATGGCTGAATGGATGGATGGATAGGTGAATGGATGGATGGATGCATAGGTGGATGGGTGGGTGGGTGG